>NW_027395779.1:0-196188 GCF_047715665.1 Aspergillus karnatakaensis | reverse complement strand
TATGCTCTTAAGCGTGTATACTAACTATCCAGGGCATACGAAAACAACCTCAGCCCCCTCCTCGCCGGCTTCCTCCCCAGCCTCATCGCCCGCCCTGCCTACCAGGGCCGCGAAACCGCCGTCCCAGCGTTCATCGCCTACTACGCTGCAAACGGCCACAAGCAGGGCTCCGAGCTCACCCAGGCGCGCTTCAACGCGCAGTTCGACGCCGGCATGGACGTCGCCGATATCGCCAGGCTAGAAGTCTCCATGGGGATCGGTCTCCTCTCGAATACCGTCCCTGCTTGCTTCTGGATTATCTTCGATTTGTTTTCGCGCCCGAAATTACTCGCCGAGATCAGAGAGGAGGTTGAGAAGAATGCACTCAGAATCACAGATGAGAATGAGCATATCGTCAGCATCCCCGCCCTCCGCGATAACTGCCCGCTTTTCGTCTCGACGTATCAGGAGATTCTGCGCTCGCGCTCTGCCTCCTCGCCTACGCGGCATGTCCAGGAGGATACAGTGCTCGCGGATACATATGTCCTGAAGAAGGGGAACACACTGAGTATCCCTTCGCTGTCGATGAGCGGGCACCAGGATGTCTGGGGCGAGTCTGCGAGGGAGTTTAACCCAAGGAGATACCTAAAGCCGGACAACACTATCAACACCACCAGCAGTACCGAAACCGAGACCACGACTACGACTACGACTTTGTCAACTGCGAAATCCCACCCCCGCCGCACAGGCGGCCTCATGACCTTCGGCGTCTCCCCTGTCGTGTGTCCAGGCCGGCACTTCGCGAGCTCCGAGATATTGGCTATCGTCGCGATGTTGATGCTGCGGTTTGAGTTTTCGCCGCTTGATTTAGCAAAAAAGGGGGAAGGGGAGTGGAAGGAACCACCGAAGAATTCGCTGGCGATTTCCTCGGCGATGGGGCCTGTGAAGGGGGAGTTCAATGTCCATGTCCGCGAGCGTGACGGGTTTAGGGGCGTGAAGTGGGAAGTTGAGGCGAGGGAGGGCAGTGGGGTTTTTAATTTGATGGTTGGATGATCCCAAGTAACTCGTGAATCGATGGGGAAAATGGCAGGTGGTGTTTGGGACTGGTTGTATATATATCTATAGAGAGCACTATGCTAAAGAGGAAGGGGGTCTGTCATTAGGTATTGCTTTAGGGCTTGGGGTGTGGTATCCCAGACTGTGATTATTCTCATAACGGCGTAGCTCGATGAATCTATCTGGATAGATCTGAGAGTGTCTTGTGATAGAGCCGTTGAAGCTGGAACAGGCGTTTGCACCTTAATTTACCCAAGTATGCATTATCCTGACAGCAGTCGTTCTCACATCATGACCATCCTTTGCCAATCTTTCCATCACTTACTTAGACACTTGTACCCACGCACCACCAAGTCTCACTGGGTAGACCTCATTCTCCCGCAACAAGCGACAGCGAATATTCCCAATCAGCTAACTATAACGCATGAATAAAGTGTAACTAATCTGTATGCATGACAATGTACTGCATCACGTGACCGGTCATCAACTGTCACCTGGTCAGATGTTTGTTATTCTACTCTTCTCCCCCAGAATCATTATTCTACAAACTACTATGCTGATTTCTACAATGTTACCTCGTGGAACTCCTATCTCCCGTTCACTGCTGTCGCAATTGCTTATACCGAACCCCTTGGTATCGGGTTCCCGCTACTCTTGCCATGGCCGGCTGTTTTCCGGCCAACACGCGATATCTACTACTTCGCAGTCCCGTGAAGATCCTTTACCTATAGGCACAAAAATTAAGGGCGACTCTGGCCGGGTATATACAATTGAGGAAATCCTGGCTGATCGTCGAAAACCTCTGCTTTGCGTCTACCGAGCACGGTATGCGTTCTTAGCATTCAATGCTTGCGGCATCTATACTAACTGCAGAAACTGCAGAACGGCCAAAGCGCAAATGGAGGAAGCTTCATTATCAAGAATATGATCCCAGGCGACTTTGAGTATCAGCTGGACCTGCAGAAACGACTTGCAACCTGTCCCAATGTGCGATCGGTAGTCGACACCGTCCCGGACCTCGAATTGTTTATATACCCATTTCTCGCGGGAGATTTGCTTCGGTTGACCCAGACTTCTCTGACCCGAGAGGCGAGGGTTCACATACTGCGATGCGCTCTGCATGGGCTTGCTGATATGCACGAGCGAGATGTTCTTCATAATGGGAAGTCCCCCAGTAAAAAGAGACAACAAACGTCATTTTCATGCCAGTACAGACATGAACCAGATATCAAAGCCAACAATATCCTTGTTGACTATGAGGAGAGCATCCAGGGCCAGATGGCCATCAAAAACGTCCAAATTTCAAATCTTGAGGATTCGGCTATTGTGCCACCGGGCAAGTGGCTGCGAGGTCCTCTCTGCGGCAATGCCATCTGGAGAAGCCCCGAAAGCTGGTGTCGATCTCGCCGGAACCAAGCCTCAGATGTGTTTTCCTATGCAATTGTGGTGCGTGCCTCCGGCTGTCTCTAAAAGTCCCATAGACCTTCTTTGTCCGTCGTACTAATACCGATAGTCTTCAGATGATATACGTCATGCTCAACGAGATGGTCTTTCGCGTCAGTGACAGCCAGATTCATGCATCGGACTCCTGGCGCTATGTGCTCCGCAGGCATGTATCTTATTTTGCTAACGAGGAGGGTTTCACTGGGTTGTTGGGGCATATTTGCGCGGATAATCCTTTTCATGCGCGCTTGATTGAACTTGCGGGCGACTTCTTCGAGGACAACCCTAGACAACCATTTGGGTCGTGAGAGTATGTAGAGGCGGGATTTAGGGATCTTGTGGGTAGGATGACGAGCTTGAGGTGGATCCGATGAAGAGGGTTACCGCTAGGCAGGCACTTGACCACCCTTGGTTCAATCAGTCAGTGGTTTATAAATGAGGAAGTTCCTACATCTCCAAGCTCATTGCACCTGATGCTCTTGCCATAAACCCACTGTTGATCAAATTTGTCTACGGAGTATAGCTGAGCTGGGGCGCCCGGGCCGGAGGGCCTTCCCGATTTAGTAACTACTCCAGCTCTCCGATAGGGCGTGGCAGGGCGTGGCAGATGCTTATTCTATCCTTACTAACTCCAACAGATAACTAGCTTTGGAGTATACCAGCTGTATCCCCCGACTCATATTGGGTCATACGGACTCATATGTTCCTCCTGTTTCAGTGTAACCACAATAGTCCGCGAGTCATGTCGCTTCTCTGTCCTCAGTGCTGCAGGTGCCTCTCCAGCACAGCCAGGATCAGGCTAAACAACGAAGCACTTACTATATTTGTAGATAGTTAGTGTTGGCTGAATGAAAGTGGATCTCAATTACTCCAGACCGCACATTGATTTTTAACTACTGACCACCCGGCCAAGCTATCACAAGCTTTCGCTGCTTACACTCATTCTCTCCATGGATTCTTCACGCCCAAATCTGCAGTTCTCGCCACACCGGAAGAAACGAGCTCAGGTCGCCAGAGCCTGCGGGAGCTGTCGTCTCCGTCGCATCAAATGCGACAACAACATCCCCTGCTCGAATTGTTTGGTGAACAGGACTGAATGCGTCAAACGGAAAGAGAGCGCTTCATTAGGCTTGACTCTCCCCCAAGCCCATCGCGAGATCGCGTCCTTGCGGCAGAGGGTTTCAGAACTGGAGGCAGAGCTCAGAAGTCGCCCTGAGAAGAAAAATACGATTCAGTTGACACCGACTTCGCGCAAATCGCCGTCACCTGATGGCCTCAACGGTCATACAAAAGCATCTCCTTTAACTCGATCCTGGGGAGGGGTGCACTTCTGCCCTGCGCGCTCGCCCATTAGTCTCTGGCTCGGTCCATCCTCATTGTACGCTTATATCCAGCGGCTCAGTGCATTCATCAGTCAGAAGCTCGATCAAGAGGATGTCCCGCATCAAATGTTCCCCATTTCCGCCTGCGATAACAAGCTTCTCGATAGACCTATTGCGAGGTCCGATCTCTCCCCAACCATGACTCCCCCAGATAGCGTCTACCTGAGTCCCCTCCAAGAAGACTTCTTCCTCAACTACTTCTGGCAAATGTACCATGTATCACTCTGTCCGATCCTAAACGAAGCCCAGTTCAAGCAACATTACCAAAGCTTATTAGTACCTGGCGGAAAGGAACGCCGACCCTCCGCGCTAGTCGACATTGTTGTCGCAACCTGCATGCAATACCACATCTCCACCCTCCCAGTCTCCGCTCAAGGCCACGCTCTCATCGAAGGCAAAGACGCCCTTGTCGCCGGCCGCTGGCACTTCTGGCGCGGACAAACGCTGCTCTCCTACGAACTCGAGACCCCGTCAATATCAACCCTGCAATGCCATCTCCTCTGCGCGTTCTATCTCTGTGGCGGATCATTTCATAATATGATGGATACCGCTGTAGGAACGGCGGTCCGGACCGCCTATATTCTAGGTCTCCACGAAGATCCACCACCGAGTATGCTCGAGCCGGAGCGCGAGATGCGCAGACGGCTGTGGTGGTCTGTCTACCTCATGGACACGAGAGCCGGAATGAAATTAGGCCGTCCTTTTACCCTTAATGATACTCACACAATGCCTGCTCTCCCAAGCGATAGCCTCGAAGCAGCAGCAACATCCGGATCATCTTTCGTCCCTGTAGACGAAGACACAACGTGGTTGAGTTTCAGTCTACACCAGACAAGACTCTACCAAGTAATCCGAACAGCATACACATCCTTCTTCACCGCAGACTTCCACCTCCAACAAAACCAGACAATCTGGGATGACCCCACCGCTCTCCAAACCGGCGCTGAATGCCTATCCCAACACACCCAGCACCTCACAACCTGGCGCGACAGCATCCCGCAAGCCTTAAGACTAAAACGACAAAACAACGGGATACCCTTCTCCACAGACGGAACAATGATAACGTTAGAGCAATTCGCCCCGCACTGGCTCCAGCGCCAGCGCGTCCTCCTCGAACTCACATACCACCACGTATCTCTGAACCTCTACCGGCCCATGATCTCCTTCAACGCCAGACCACCTGCGGGAAGTCGAGCTGAGGAATTCGCAATGCGCTGCGCTGCGCACGCCGTCTCGCTGACGAGAATCACACACGGGGTTATGGCGCACACGGCGCTTCTGGAGGGGTGGCATGAGGCGTTTTACTGCCAGTGGAATGCTGTCATGACGCTGGTTGGGTTTGTGATACTGTACCCGTGCACGTCTATGGGTGTTGATGCTAGGGATGCGATCAGCCTTGCGATCTCGGTGTTTGATGCCTTCGGCGCGAAGTTTTCGGTTGCGGTGAGTGCGGGTAGGATTGTGCGGGGTCTTTGTGGAAAGGTTGATCTTCTGGTAGGCGGACACAACACGGCGCAGCCTGGGGAGGGATGTTTTGACAAATTTGAACCAATGCTATTTGATGGTATGAGCAGCAGCAGCAGCAGCAGTTTGGGGACTGAGCCGTCGTTGTATACTGCAAACCCGGATTCTGCATTCGTTTTAGATCGGGAGAGCGGAAACCCAGAGTTAAATCTCTTTGATATGGCGTTTGACATTGATTTCTGGAATAAGGTTGATGTGCTCTGGCCGGAGGAGACGAGGCCGTTATGAGGATATGGTGGAAGGTAGCTAGCGAAGTGCATGTATTTTGTGTTGTGTTGTTTCTTTCAAACTGTCCTGGGGTGTGGTTGACACCATGACATGGTACTATCCCAGGCTTTTCTGGTGCTGGGTGTAGTCTAGCAAGGCAATCCACGCAGTACTATAAGCACAAAGCCGGAGTTACGGAGTATATACCGTTATTGGATGTGGCCAATAGGAGTAGCTCCTGCTGTAAGTATTTGGTACCCACCTGCAGTCCGAAGCAATTCAACATTGAACATATAGCTAGGTGCCCTGTAGCCTGCAGGTTGCGTTGCAGTACCTCGCCAAAAGAAGCCACGGAGACTCGCATCCACGGGCTCTCGCATCCACGGCCTCGCGTCCAGATCTCGGAATTGTCCCCGACTACAGCACACTCTTGTATTGGCTAGCTGATTTCAAACCATTCTCTTTATATCTGCGAAGTATATCAGGAGAATTATCAAGCACGCACTGAAGTTCATCCGTCCTGGAGCTATATAATGGGATAGTCCGCCCAACCCCACTGCCATACTCCAGCTTTACTATCAAGTCTCTACATCTCATTCCATTTTTCTAACCAGAAATACTCCAAATAACACATACCCACCTATCTACATCTACAAGCCAACCACTACAACCATGCCAACCCTCACAACAACAACCAACGCTCCACCCCCTCCCACAGAACCCATACCCACCCCCCCAATCAATCCAGCAACAACCAAACTCTTCTCCCCACTCCGCGTCGGCAGAATGAACCTAACCCACCGCATCGTCTTCCCCCCGCTAACCCGCAACCGCAACTCCGACACCCACACGCCCCTCCCCCTCATGACCCAGTACTACGCCGACCGCGCCTCAACACCCGGAACCCTCATCATCTCCGAAGCAACCGCCATCTCCCACGCCGAAGAAGGCCAAGACAACACCCCCGGCTTCATCAGCGAGCAGCAAGTCTCCGCCTGGAAGGCCATCATCTCCGCCGTGCACGCAAAAGGCTCGTTCTACTTCCAGCAAATCTGGGGCATGGGCCGCGCATCGTACCCGCAATTCTTAAAAGAAAAGGGGCTAAGATATCGCTCTGCCAGTGCAATTCCCATGCAAGGCGTAGACGCGATTCCCTCGGAGATGACCGAGACCGAGATCCAGGAGACGATTGAGAGTTTCGTGGACACTGCGCGCCGCGTCATCGCTGCTGGCGGAGACGGCGTCGAGATCCACTGCGCGCACGGCTATCTCCTCGACCAGTTCCTTTCCGATGCCGTGAACCACAGAAGCGATAAATGGGGTGGGAGTACGGAGAACCGCGCGCGGCTGGTGCTGGAGGTTGTGAGGGCTGTTGTGGCCGCGATTGGGGCTGACCGTGTTGCGTTGAGATTATCGCCGTATGCGGCGTTTCAGGATGCCGAGAAGGGCGATATCCAGGGACAGTATCTGTACCTGATCAACCGGTTGAGGGAGATTGTTCCGCCGCTGGCGTATCTTTCGCTTGTTGAGGCGACGGGGGATCCGGGGGCGTTGGTGTTTGGTGGGAAGGAGGTGAATCAGGGGAGGACGTTGGATTTTATTCTTCAGGCTTGGGGGAATCGCTCGCCGGTTATTGTCGCGGGGGGGTATGGGCCTGAGACGGCGGCGAGGGCGCTGGAGGAGCATTATGGGGAGTGGGATGTGCTGGTTGCGTTTGGGCGGCATTTCCTGGCGAATCCGGATTTGGTGTACAGGATCAGACATGGGATAGAGTTGAATAAGTATCATCGGCCGACGTTTTATCTGCCGATGAGTGAGGTGGGGTATAATGATTATCCTTTTAGTGAGGAGTTTTTGGCTGAACGAGCGGGAGTATAAGCGTGGGTTGGGTGTTTGAGGTTGAGGTTTTCGAGGAGTTTTCTTGTTTATAGATTGTTCTTATAGACTGCTGTTTTATTGAACTTTTGATGATTCTCCATGCATGTCAATTTGAGTTCTAATCGCACTTCGCATAGCTGTACGGCCGTCGCATTGATCGTAGGCGGCTTGCCGGCTTGCGTGAGTTTTATTCTGAGATTAGTAGTAGTACACCGGCCAGGACCAACTATATGTGAGCAAATCCTCAAAACCATCTGTTCAATAATGGTTGGATATAGACCGAATCTACTTTGTCTTAGAGAACTGCTAGATACATGGTCCGATGTCCTTAGAGGCGACCTAGTTCTCAGACCTAAACATGCTTTTACAGTACTGATGATGGATAGTTAATGCTGCCGTCAAGGACTGATGGGTGTTGTTCACTTCCATGTTAACTTTACTCATACTTCGTCTACAACATCGACGGCCGACCATCTAGGCATACCAGCCACTATGTCTCCGAGGACGGTCAAACTCATATCGCCGATGCTGACTTGCACAGAAACAACAGACCTTGGTCAGCATGAGAACTCCGCAACTCCGCAACTCCGGGCGGAACTCCGCAATCAAGACCAGGGTTCCATAGGCTACTCACTAACCCAAGCATCTGGGCACATGGTTATAAATATCTTTTCCATTCTGGCCACGAGCAGTAATGTAGACCTCCACATCACCAGCTTTTCTAACAGTATATCCAAACAATCATGGCATCACCCCCAAACACCAACCCCAACGCGGACAAAGCAAAGCCGTATTTTCCCCTCGCCGGCGCCAGCCAAGACGGCTGGTCGACCAGCGACAGAGCAACAGCCACCTGCTTCTGCGGCGCCGTCCAGCTGAGTTTCGTACGTCTCTCACCCACTTACCTTCCCACTGCAGTTATATCCATTCTTATATAGAACACTATCTCTAGCCAACCAACCCACCCGGCCTAGTCACCACCTTCATCTGCAACTGCACCGACTGCCGAAAAATAACAGCCTCAATGTTCGCCTCCAACTTCACAGTCGACGACAAGTATCTCATCCACGAGCGCGGTCGTGAACTGCTGTCTTCATACAGCCAGTCCAAGACAATCGCGACGGGGAATACAATGATGAATTTCTTCTGCTCGGTTTGCGGGTCGCTGATGTATCGTGTTGGCACGGGGTTTTCCGGGATGAGTATTTTGAGGATTGGCACTGTGGATGATTTTACTCTGCATGAGACTAAGCTAAAGCCGAGGGTTGAGCAGTTTGTTAAGGATCGGGTCTGCTGGTTGAGTGGGGCGGAGGGGGTTGAGCAGGTGGAGGGGTCTGCGTTTGCTTGAGATTAGTTGGTTGGTTTGTTCTGGGGGGAGGATGGAGTAGTCAAGGATATCCTGGTTGTTTCTTTTTTTGGGGAGCATTATAGGTAGTTAGTTCTGGGGCTGGGAGAATGTTATGGCATGATTTAGACGGGAAACGATTACTTGACTTCCTAATTTTCCTGATATGCTTGCACTGGTACACCTGTATGTCTTGTGCCAGAGAAGAGGCGAAAGCCCTAACTATAGTAGAGTAGCCGTACATCAGGAGCATGCTGATAGCACTGTCACCAAGGGCGAAAAGTTATTCTTTACCTGCCAGCATACCCTGATACTACGTTTATATACATGAGTTTGTTGAGTTGCCCTGGCGATACTAAGAAGCGGTCGTACTTTCTGTTATTGGTTGTCCTCCCACTCTTCTCCCTCTTCTTCTCTTCCTCTTCCTCTACCTCTTCTGTCTCCCTTCTCTCAACTTGTCCGTGTACAGTAACCCTGTGAGCACTCCCAACCAACTTCCTACTGTTGTTCCCATGTCCTATCGTCCCCACTATTGTTGGCGAATGCTACCCCAAAAGTGCGTGAGTTCAACTTTCTCCCACTGTTTATCGAGACCCTGATCGTATCACAGCGTACCTCTGGCGACAGCTGCTATCAGTCCCCGAGAACTCGTAAGCATACCCGTCTCCGTATCACCACCCAACCTCAGAACTGACAGCAATGCAGAGATCTTCACCACGTACCCATCGACAGACTATTCCGAGTGTTGGCAACTACCACGGCTCCTCGCCTTAGCCTGAGCGTGGCCCTCGGCTTTCTTTTCCATACTCCCCTTGTTGCTATCGCCTCTGGTGCATTAACGCAAGTGCACCCGCCCGAGTTTGCGGCTTCGAATGCCATCGACCTCGTCTTGTAGGTCTACCAGTGTCTGCTTGTGAAATTGCACAGGTTGTCGCTGATATCTGATCAGCAAAGATTCGGGTCCTTTAACGAGAACCACAACGAGAACAACAACGGCGGCAGCAACGGCGGCAGCAACAGCAACAACAGTACCAACAGCAGCAGTAGCGACAACAACAGCTACAGCCCCAGGTGTTCGACATGATCGCTGCATATACCGAAATGCGGAAATGGGCGAGGCATCTTGGCTACTCCCTGTTCTTGCTTCCCCGAGGACAACCTCTCCGGACAGGGGTCACGATGAGTACGACGTGAATGGAGAGGCCGCTGTCCGACCTCAAACGATTCAATGCAACACCAACTGGGTGAAGCTACCGGTCAATGGAGAACATTCAACAACCTCGCTCAGAGCGACCTGATATCTCGACCTTTGGATGACGATCTCGCCGTACGAAACGAAACGAACGCGCTCCAGACATGCCAACACTCGACACAGGCCTTCCCTAATGGCTCTCGCCGCATGCAAGCCTATCAACACGACAAAGAAACGATCCTTATAAATCTCGCAAGCGCCGTCCTATGGGATACATTTTTTAAAATCTGAGAGAAGAATACTGACTAACTTTTATCAAGTGTGTGAAACCCGTCTTCTTCCAATAGGTATGTATTCCCTTCGATTTATTCATATTTATCCCCATTTACCCCAGCGACGGACTCGCACCTCAACGTGGTGCTGGGGTCTAGTAGTCCTCTGGGCGAAGCTAAGACGAGTCCATAATGTATCTAGTAGAATAGCTATAAATCATAGACTTCAAAGCAACATCTTGACTGCTCCTTCCCAAAGCGTCTCCTACCAGCCTAGCGCGAATGACTGTAGTTCCAGCTACTCCCTCAAAATAATCTCCAACCCATCTACACAGTTCTCATGAATCATGCGCTTCCCCGAGACAGAGACATTAATCCTGATGCCAGCTACATCCTCCCCCTGAACTCTTAAACAAACCCTCGTCCCTCCACGGCTATCCTCCATCCTGTTCCACTTAACATCCACCACCCCACGAATCCTCCCATTCCCACCACCCAACGGCACCCTCGCCTCAACACACTCATACAGTCCCACCCGCGGACAAAACTCAATAACATCCCACCCTGGTCCCGCAGGCTTAACACCTACAACCTCTGCCAGAAACTCAAAGATCGGGATACTGCCCCACGCGTGACAGTCCGAGCGCTGCGAGACGCTGTCTTCGATCCACGTCGTGCAGTTCTGCGTTAGCTGGGCTTGCCAGGGGAACCAGAAGTTCGTGTAGGAGGTGTTGTAGAGGGATTCTGCGTCTGTCTCTGCCTCACTGGCGCGAGAGAGGGCGCGCAGGGTATAGAAGGACATGGCGGTTGATTCTTGCGTAATCGCACCCGTGGCGGAGAGCCCCATGCTCGCACTCATAAGACGCCGCTGCGACTTCCGATCGGGGATTGCAGCGCAGAGAACGGCCCACGTTTGGCAGTGCTGGCTTATATCCATATCTATACTCCTATTCGTATCTGAATCCGCCCTCTCGGATGCCTGGGATGCAAGGCTATCCGTGAAGAATGTTCCCGTGAAGCAGTGTTGCCGCAGGGCGTGGTTGATCTTCTCTGCCCGGCAATGATACGCGCTTGCGAGGGGCGCTTGGTTGAGCGCTGTGGCGAGCTGGGCTGCTAGCTCGAGCGTGTACGCGTAGACTTCGTTGACGAAGGTTGAAATGCCTGTTTTCTGGACTGCGGGGGGGATCCCGTGCGGTTTCCATTGCGGGGTCCAGTCGATGAAGGGCCAGATTCCCGTCCCGTTTCCTGATCCTGGTCCTGGTCCTGGTTCGGTGGAAGTGGAAGTGGAAGTGGAAGGAAATGTTCGTGTCAGCCCGTATCTCCTGTCAATCCGGGATTGGAAGTACCACAAGACAGCGTCGATGACAGGGAGGAACCGCGAGGTGAAATCCCCGTCGGCGAAGAAGAGGAAGTGGTCGGCGACCATGCAGATCCAGAAGAGCGAGAAGGTCGGGATGTATTGGGCTCTGTGGGAGGGGGCGCGGCTTTTTGTGAGCCCGACGTGGGCGTTGAAGGAGCTGTGCAGTTGCGTGATGGCTTGCCGGGCGAGGCGGTCGTCGCCGGAGAGGTAGTAGGTGAAGAGGGCGGAGCTGCGCGTGTCGAGGGCGTACTGGAGTTGTTCGTAGAAGGGGCAGTCTTCGTAGCAGTCGTGCATGCAATTTTGGAGGGTGCGGATGCTTGTTGTCCAGAGTTGGGTGGAGTCGGAGTCTGGCTCTGCTTTGAATGAGGCGTGGATTTCGAGAGGGTATGTGACAGTCTCGATCTCGATGCTCTTTACGACCAGGTCGGACGAAGGGTGGACGGAGATGTTGAGGCCCATGAAGCGGAATGTTCGAAAGTGGAAGGGCGTGAAGATTTCCTGGGTTTCTTCGTCGGGGTGGTACCCTGGGTTAGGGCTTGATAGAGGCCCGTGGAAATGGTATATGTCTTCTGGTCCGTATAGCCTTTTTGTCGTGTCACGGCGGTCTTCTTTTCTCCTCGTCCAGGGAACGGACTCGGGTTCGTCTTCGTAGCTCTCGGAATACTTTACCCGCAGAATGCTACCGGCAAGTGCTGGCCGTTTGAACCTGATGCGGATGAACGCCGTGGTGTGGTGTGGTACTTCTAGCTCCAGAGCATGCTGTGTACCTGCGGGCAGTAACAAGCCATGACGATCAGAGGCAGTATGCTCTGAGCACAAGGACGCTCTCCATGTATCCGAGCTAAATGCACTGTCCACGTTGTGAATAGCCGTGATCTGTGCTGATCTTTCTACCCTCAGCGGCGGTATCAGACGCGGAGATAACTTCCAAGGCGTCGAATTTCCCGTCGAGATCTTGTATTCCAACACCTCTGCAGGGACCCATTGCAGTGGCTCTCCCGTTGGGTCTGCTTTCTCATAGATATGTAAGAAGTGGTCTTCAGGTTCATCGACCCGTAGTGTCGTGAACCAATCTATAGCTGTCTCCCACTTCTCACTGGTTGCGAGCTCCGTCTTGTAGAAGCCATCACATTCCCTAGGCTGGATGCGGAGACCCCCCGAAGGCAAGCGAGGGAAAGAAGGGGCGTAGGTCGTCGCGTGAAAGAACCGGAGAACATGCACTCCGATGATGTTTCTACCCGGGTTCAAGAACGGGGCAATGTCCACCTCGTCGTAGAACCACAAATTCTCATCCCCTTTGACCGGTCCGAAGCCGACAAGCTGATGGTTGACATAGAGCTTGTATCGTGTGTCGGCTGTGACATACAATTTCAGCGAAGGAGGTAGACCTTCAGTGTCGATGTGGAAGATTCGTCGAAAGTGTAGGAAACGGCCTGCTGTTCCGCGCTCGGACTCGTTGAACTGTGGATGCCAGATCCAGCTTCTGTCGAATTCGAGCGCCATGATTTCGGTACAAATGGTGTATGGTGTGTAGAAATCACCGGTAAATGTATGCCTGAACGGGCAAAATAAGTATTCAGCCTGTTAAAGAATGGTGGAAAAGCTCCGCGGAAAATAGGGTATTTAGTTTTAGTCCAGCCTTCTCCACCCTGCTATCTTCCGTGGAGTTCTCAACCACCACAATGGCTTCAACAAAAGTGACCTCTGCTTGCGACGCTTGCAGGCGACGAAAGGTGAAATGTGATCTGGCTGATCCTTGTTCGAATTGCCGCATTTCGGGACTCCAGTGCCAGTGCACGCTCACCCCGAAGAAAAGAGGTCGAAAGACGAGAAAGCCGTCAGCCTTGCCTACGACTCCATCCACGCAGTTTCGTCTCGCTGCCTCCCAACAGCCACAGTCAGGTGCATCGCCCGAGCCTGCTGCGGCCATTCCAAGCTATGATTCACCTGCATCGAGTGTGATGCTCGGGCAGTCTCCCTCGATACACACCAGCGAGTCGGCACGCGTCTTTATTGCCTTGGTGGATGCCATCAGCTCCGCTTTCCCAAGCACCATTGAAGAGGTGATCCCAAACTGCATTGAATTGTACATACAGTACCTGTTTCCGATTCAGCCGCTTGTCCACGAACCCACAATCCGAGCCAGTGCCAGCCTGTTTTCACCACAGGCTTCTTCCAATCATGCCGCATGGCCTGTTGCTGACCCAAGTAGCGATGGTGACTTTTCATTACTAAAGTCCTTTACTCTTGTTACTGCACTTTGCGCATTCGTGACGTCCACCGCACCTGACTCTCTCCTTCCGGGGGCGCATCTGCTCGCCAGTCCGTTCCTCAAAGCCTCCCAGGCAATGCTTCAGCTGTATCTGGATTATGACCTGGAGAATCCAGATTCTTCCTCGCTCAATATCCGTATGTGGCACTCCGCTAGCCGGCAGAACATTACAGGAAGAGTCGGGGCCTCGTGGCACTACCACGGCGAGGCTACTTTGATCGCACAGCGGTTAAGACTGTACTCCGAAGAGTGGGTATCTCAGAGTCCTCCTATCGAAGCACAGGTACTCCGTGCTGGCTTCTGGCATCTATACGCAGCAGAGCGGACTGCCGAAGCACTCGAATCCCGACCAGTCGTTCTCCACGAAACCCTGTTCCACAGCGAACTGACAGTGCGAGAGCATACAGAGCAGGACCAGCTGCTCCTCGATGTCTCACAAGGCCACCACCAGCAATCTCTAGAACTTCGACTTCGAGTTGGCTTCCACATCAAATGTCGTGTCTGGATCCTTGCAGCTCGTCTAACCAGTGGGATCAAAGCTTATGCTCGCCGTCTGCGGAACGATGCGATTGATACAGGCGCTGACGCAGAAGTTTCCCGCTTGACCGATCTCTACATCTCGTTCCTGACCACTGCCGACGACCTACCAGAGTTTCTTTGGTCTTTAGACAGCGTCGATGATCAGATAATGGACAAAGAGGTTTTAGTATACCAGAGAACCTGCTTCATGGTCCAGCGAAGCAACATCATGACTACCTTTCATTGCATGAAACTCGTCGCCCTACAGCTCTGCATCACCCACAACCTTGTCCAAATCATGGGTTTGACACCGGATACAACGTCGTTCGCACTCAGGAAATTGGAGATCGCAAGCGAGTTCATTCGAGAGCTCCGTCTCGTCCCGTTTGCCTGCCTTAAGATGCAAGGAGAAACCGCAGTAAGTACATCGTAGTCCGCATGAGCGAGCTGCAATACTTTTCACTGCAATTACAGGTGCTTTCTACACGCATAACTAACCACAGACTACAGGTTGAGAAAATCCGCCGCGTTGCAGCCTCCCTGTTAGAGCTAATCCAGACTATGGATCACAGCGGCATCAAAGCTCGCGCGAGCTCCCAGTTCGAGCGGATATTGGATTATCTCTCTGAACTGGACTCGAAGGCTTCGGATGAATTAAGCTCGAATTATGTTCGATAGGGAGCAGCCGGGATCATCCCGTTTAAACCAGGAATTTTAGGTACCCACTACCTGCGTATGTGACTCAACGTAGAACCTAGCACATACCAAACCAACCAGCTGTCTATACCACCCAACCCATACCATTTAATAGTTAGCTTAGTTTATACCCCAACCTCCTCCCCTTCACGCTAGCAGCCAGTCCAGCCCGATACTCACCTCTCCAGACTCCTCCCTCTCACCGCACCGGTGGAAAAGCCCAAACATCCCTCCCTTTCATCCTCTCAAACCCTCATTCCTGCACCACCCCTCTGAATCTCAGTAACATACCCCCCCATCCTCCAAGCCGGCACCCCGGCCTCATACATCTCGTCGATCTCCGCCGCATTGCGCCGCGAGCACTCCGGCAGGAAAAACCACAATAACACAACGACCACGCTCCCCGTGCCGAAGAATAGCCATGCGGTCTTGTAGCCCCAGTTTATGCCGTTGACGTCCACTACAGCATGTTTCCCAGTTAGCCATGATGAAGACCAAGAATTTGGCCTTTGCAGAAGGGGGGTAGCGAATACAATTCCGGGTGGGAGAATTGAAAGGAATGGTAAAGGAATGGAATGAAAGGAAGGAAAGGAAACTCACGCATAATAGGCACAGAGGTATTAAACACCAGCCCAAACACCACCGAGAGCGCGGACGCCACGCCCGCCGTTCGCGCCCGCAGGCGCTGCGACGAGACTTCGCCGGTGAAGGCGTAGCCTAGGCTGCCGACTGCACAATCCAGTATTCAGTATCCACGCTATCTTCTTGACCTGACGACAGACAAGCATGGGGGATAGAGCACGGAAAATATAGGAAAGGAGACGTACTGGTTGTATTCGCAAACGACCAAGCGCAAGCCAGGAAAACAAGAAAGCTCTTCAGTGCCTGTGTAGGCGTTATAAAGCCTAGGATCCCGACGATGAGCAGCGTGACTGTGCAGAGGATCGTGGCGCCGAAGACCATCACCCGGCGGCCGAATTTGTCGGATAGGAGCATTAAAGCGAGGGAGGTGGCGAGTTGGATGGAGCCTGTTGTTTAGAGGATAGTATAGAGCCCGGGTCAGTCTTTCTCTTTTCTCTTTTCAACTCATGTCTTTTATGATAAGTGGGTATGTTATAGTTCCAAGGTGAGGTTAGGTTAATCAAGAAGGACAAAGGGAAAATAAAAAGAACCTACACAGCACCGTCGTAATCAAAAACGCATTATCGAACCCGCTCTGCTTGAAGAACAAACTCGCATACGTATTCAGAAACGACAGTCCCGCCAGCTGCTGCGCGCAACCAGGGAGACAAGCGCCCAGCGTGCGGCGGACATTCCGGCGGTGGAAGCACTCGATGTAAGAACGCAGGATCCCGGCGATGTCTGTGTCTCTTCTGTCGTCCCCGAATTCCTCGCGCGCCTGCTTCTCCAGCAGGATTGTGTTCCTGATAATGCTGTACTCGGCTAAGACGTTGTAGCCGGGGATCTTGCCGTTGATGCGCGCGAGGGTTTTCTCGCCTTGGGTGTCTTGGTTTTTGTTCGCATAGTATGCTATTCGGAGTCACCGTGTCAGCGCTCAATAGCTAATTATGGATGGTATAACGCCCCGGCCTCGAGAACGGGCCTACCTGGTGTCTCAGGGAGAAAGACGAAGATCGGCAGCATGAGCCCTAGGAACGCCCACTGGGTGAGGATTGGTGTTTTGTAGTCGTTTGGGTTGCGTTCGTGCACGATCATTAGCACGAGGTTTGCGAGGAACTTTCCGATGACGTTCCAGAAGCCGTAGGCGACTATCAGGGCGCCGCGGATGTTGACGGGCGCCCACTCCATGACGTAGACGGGGAGGGTTGCTTGGATCGCGCCGATGCCCATGCCGGCGAGGATCTTTGCGCCGGCCCAGTCGCGCCAGTCACGGACGAGGGTTTCGATGATGAGTGACTTGGCGTGGATGGTTAGTTGGCTGTCTTTGGCTACGGTTGGATTAAGGGGGGTGTTAAGGGACTCACTCCGGCAAGTATCACCCACAGGACATAGAGTGTCATCTTTCGGCCGATTCGGTCGGAGATCGGGTTCAGCAGAATCATGCCTAGTAGCTGGCCGAGAGACTGCATTGCGCCCCATAAGGCTGTATGATTTGCGTTGAGGGTCATGACGCCCTCGTCGTTGAGGAAGCCTAGCCGGTTGGTGAAGCCGTCGTTGGCGATGATGTTTCCTGGGTGGGTGAATGGTGTTAGCGCAGGTTAGGACCTGAGACGCAGCACCAACCGTTCAAGTTGATTTGATAGCCATCTGCTGCGGCTGCGATGCAGAGCAGGTTGCAAACAATGACGGCCTACAGAGCTATGAGTCTATGAGCCAGAGATTCAGGTCCCGGCAGCGTAGCTCACCCTCCGGAACGTCCACACGGTCTTCCAGAGACCTAGGTTGTCGTTGCTGGATTTGAGAAGCACGCCGTTTGATTTCTCGGGGTATTCGGGGTCTTCGACATGCTGAGTTGCATCAGGTCGTTTTTGCGCATCCACACTTTGCGTCGTCATGATGGCTCGATTTGGTCATGGAAAAGCTGTAGAAGTGAGGTTTCGCAACTCTTGCTATTGTAGCTATGTGGACTCGAGATCTCTCCAAAGTACTTAAGGCATCGAAAGCAGCTCTACCGGCCGCAGACAGCTTATCCTGAGTAGTAGAATGCGGAGTCCGGGGACCCCAAGTTCGGCTGAATACCCACCGAAGGTCTCTGAGCGGTGATTAGCCCGTAATTTTCCGTGGAAAATAGAGGCTGGAGTGGCTTGCCAATAGCGGGCTTCGTACTCGTTGCAATGCCCTAATTGGGGCGTAGTACCTAGGCATAGGTTGGTGGATTGGTATATGCTTCACTCATTTACTAGACAACCAGAACAATGGCCCGTTTTTCGGTTATTGACGGTCTTTGGTTAGGCTATATATTTCGCTGTGCCTTAATCTAATGAACCAGCGAGTTGCATTCAGTTGCCGAACATGCGGAGTAAACCACGCGACATACAGGTCCTCCCCATCTCGTGGGCCAATCAAGGGATCATTACAGAGTCTGGGGTAAAATAAACCGAGACCCCCAGACAAGACCCCAGATTGATTGGCCTATCTGGGGAGCTGCCATCAGCCAGAACTGTTTCAATGTAGGATCGTCGGTCGAGTAGGGGCCGACAGATATGGCCTCACATGTGAATGCTGCGTGGCCTCCATTCAATATCCTTAGTTCCAAGGTTAGAGGACGTCGGTTAGAGACACCCAGAAGTCATTCTCTAGGACTTCGGTCCCCTTGTAAGCAAGTAGAGCGAGGGGTGCAGATTCCCCCGCAGTCGAGGAGTATAAAAGGCACCGTTTAGTTTACTACAGCTTGAGAGATAACAAAGCAGAAGTGCAAGACAGCGCACAAACTCGTGGCCAGCCTTCTGCAACATGAAGTCCGTTCTCGCCGCGGCAGCAAGCCTCCTCAGCTGTGTGCTTCCCGTATCTAGTGCACCGCCAATGCAACATCCGCATGAACCGATCCAGGTCGTTGAGCTACCTCTACCCCCCGTCGCACCCTCCGACATGCCCGGCGCATGCAGCAAGGCGATCAACCCACACGAAACAGGCTGTATTGGGCAGACAGGCGAACTACGCAATGGCAACTTCCTCCCAGGCAACAAGCACATCGTCGCGACAGTAAACTTCACCGGAGCACCGGCATGCCCTCACCCAGCCTGTATTTACAGCGGCGTGCAGCTGATTGTGATCAGTGTCGATGGTCGAGTATTCCCTAGCGGTGATCCGTGGAAATGCATCACATGTGGTGTATCCGCCGCAAACCGCAACGGGAGCACAGAGTTGTTGGAGTATCCGCAGAGCTTCAAAGATGGCAAGCGCGTTCTGGCTGGTAGCAACATCATCGAATGCGACGCCCTGCTGTCGAGCCCCCAGTGTACACCAGAAGCAACTCACATCTACCCCATCCGCTGGCAAACGACCTCAAACAACACTGGCTTTGGCGGAGCCATCCGAGAGCTCCGTATCCATCCAGACAACGTCCATCTAGGCTTCAGCTCGTTCACAACGACGCCCAGCGGCGACATGGGCCAATTCGCCTACTTCTCGCGCCTCAGGTTTGACCCAAACCCAAAATCCGGATTGCCTCTCGTGGCTCGGTACGATCTGGATAAAGTCACTCGGCTTTACGATCCCACCGCCGCCCACCCGATCACAGTTAGCGGGCAGAACATGACCATCAATCGCAACGCGATCAGTATCGGCGAGTTACGCGGGTTCTCGGGGCAAGGAACGGAGATCACCTACGTAGGGACTAACTGGGAGTCGTCGAACTTCGATCTCTTCGCCGTCCACATGCAGTCCGGCAGAGTGCGGCGCATCACCCAGCATCCGGGATATACCGACCCCATCGACATCAGCCCTGATGATCAGTGGTCCGTGATTCTCGACACACGGAGCACAAATCGCACCATGTTTATCGCTGGCATGCGGCATATCCCCCCACTTACAGATCTCGTTGCATCGACTGCCACCGCGTCGATTCGAAATAATGGGCAGCGCCGATTCTTCCAGCCTTGGATACTGGATCGCAGAGGGGACCGTGGGGGCTACGTTGGGCAGCAGGTCAATGCAGCGGGTGATGGAACCCCAGGGAGTATTAATGACCCCGAGTGGAACGCACAGGCTGATCCGCGGTGGTCGTGGGATGGGACCAAGATCGCTTACTACCAGACTCTAACTGTCCCTCCACAATGTGGTGGTCTTAATCCGCTCCCTTGCCCTGTCTCTACTGCCCAGGGGGGGCGGACATACCGAATCATGTTGGCCACGCTAACCAGCCGAAAACCGGCCAGTCTAAACCCTGTGGCCCCGGTAGCTGATACCATTCCTTGGGGCACGCCTTATATACCAGGCGATCAGGCCCCGGCCGTGCGATACCCACCTGCAGGAAGATACACACTCACTGGCTCCATCTCGGGACATGCTTCCGTCGAGCTTATTGAAAACCACAACCGAACCAGCCTCGAGACGGTTTCAGTCACTTACTACAACTACTCCGACGAGCCTGGCGTGGTACTCCGTGGCTATGAAAACGTGACGACCTCGCCGCTCTCGTTGACCTCGCAGGTCGTGCACTGGCACTCGGATCTCAGAGATGTTGGCGTCGCGAATAGCTCCAAAATTACTGGCCCGGGTGGGTTCCATATTGCCATTGATGTGCTGGAGACGTTGTTCGAAGCGAATGGGACGCTGACGACGACTGTGGGTGGGGTTGTGTATGTGCAGCCGGAGAATTATACTTGACGTTTGTGCGGCTGCTTTTCTTGCTGTCTGGAACATGGGCTGAGGGGAGATAATTCATGGCCTAGATAATGAGATCCCAGAATAGGTCATCGCCTGCGAAGCCCAATACACAAATTGCAGAGGAAAGAAGAAGGAAAGGTACACGGTGGTGAATCCACTTAGGAAACTCCTTCGGGACTCATGGAAATTTGGATCTAACGCCTAGTTTATTGTAACCGGAAGAGATCTTACTTAGTTCTCCATACACAATTCATACAAGTACCTTATGCACGTTTCTATCCACCTGGAGATACTCTTACCCTTGAGTCCTCGGCTGGGCGAATGCCCTCGCACTTCAACATAATACTAGGGCTCAGAGGGTATTCCTCCTGCGCGAATCAAGACAAATCGTGACATCCCCAAAATTCAGTTCTAGCAATTAACTCTAAGGAACGTATTGACTAGTTAGCTATCGATAGGTTGAACTAGAAACCCCCGGCAGCTGGTCTCGGCTAGTCAGCTAAGGTAGGTACCGGTACCCCACAACTTCCCCGCACTCTAGTTATCCCTTCCGACTGACTCCCTCTGCTTGATGCCACTTGCACTTGCACTTGCAGCCCCAAGATCAACTTTCCCACAGTGCTAGCGATGCTTGCTTAATTTAGCCACGGCCACAAAATGTCCCCTCGCCAATGGCAGTGCAGCGTATGCTCCACCCAGTTCACCCGCTCCGAGCATCTGCGCCGCCACCTGAGATCTCGTATGTGACATGCTACCTTGAGGATTGCAGACTGCACTGACCTCCTTCTTCTTGAAGATGAAAACAAGAGGCCCTATGAGTGTAGCCTTTGCCGGAGGCCATTTACTCGTCGGTATGTTCTGCCATAAACTTCGGAACCTGTCTGGTCTGGTCTGACACTCGTTAGCGATGCGAAGATTCGTCATGAGAGGACCTGCAAGGAGAAGCCAGCGCATGATGGATCTTGCCTACAAGCAAACGCGATTGAAGAACCCGGTAGCGCGGATTTTGTCCAGCCATATGAATATGAATTCGGCATTCCGCCTTCCCATGAAATCGACGACGAGCTCCTCATGGGCATGAGCATGAGCATGGACATGCCGTATCCCTCGGACTTTGCGGCGCTGGACTGGCTCTACTCGACGCGGATGAGCTCTGATAGCATCATCACCGCAGAAAGGTTAGATTTCCTCGCGCACTTTACGAGCGAGAATGGGATGGGGACGTTCCTTGCAAGGGAGACGTTAGAAGAGCGTCAGAAATTGGTGTTGCAGTATGAGTTGGATTCAGTTGGCCATTCTCAGCCTAGAGCTAGTATGTCTGAGACTGCGCAGACGATTCGGCCTGAGATGTTGGAGGCTAATGCGGCGGCTACGCATCCGCTAACTCCGCGGACGTTTGAGATTATACATCACTTCCATTCAATTACTACCAGGAAGACGGATAGGAGTGTTGTTAAGCTGGACTGGACGGCTGACGTTGAAGCGCTCTGTCGCTCGTTCTTCTCTCCGGGGAATATTACGAGATTCCTGGGGTATTTCTGGTCACTATGGTATCCGAATTGTCCGTTTATTCACCGTGCCTCTTTCGATCCGCAGACTGCACCGCCTGCGTTGCTTTGTGTTATGCTTATGATCGGTGCGTGTCTCTCGCCGCATACAGACGATGCAACGACGGCGAGAATGTGGCTGGATTGTTTGGAAGAGTGGGCGTTTAGCGATAGTTCGTTCCGGGAGGAGACTAGTCGCGATACTTCCTTGTCGCTGAGTCTGGATATGTATATTGATAGGCAGAAGCGGCGACTGGAGTGCATCCAGACTGCGTATTTGGTTTGCTCGTTGCAGAAAAGGGAGGGCTCTGTTGAGGCGCATGCGAGGGTTAGGAGGTATAGGCATGCGACGATGGTTATGGTGAGTCTAGTCTCGCTTTGAGTGGAGGGAAAAGCTGATGGGCATAGCTTGCGAGAGACGTTGGCCTTTCGACTGCTTCGCATCGGAATCTGAAGATGGATGCTCCGTCTGAGGGTTGGTGGCGGCAGTTTGCTGTTGAAGAGGGGTTGATCCGGTTTGTCCTCTCCTATTTACTGTTTCATCGTTTGTTTTTGAGGGTGCCCTAACATCTACATCAGAACAATGACATACGTCTTCCTCTTCGACGCAGCACTGACGATCTTCCACAACTGCCCACCCCGGATGGTTGTCTCCGAGCTGAAAACCGAAATGGCCTGCCCGGAAGCCTGCTTCCAAGCCGAGTCTGCAGAAGAGTGCTTTGCTGCTCTGAACGACTGGAGAGCCACCGTCTTCTGGAGAAAACATCTATCGATCGTCGCTGTCGTCAAGAAGATCTGCCAAAAGGATTTGACGGGTTCTGCGGCCGACGAGTATTCTCAAGTCGGCACTTTGAACCTGTTCACTGTTGTGCAGAGTAAGTTGACTTGCTCAATCTCAATAGTTAGAAGAGCTGAAACTGACGCAAACAGGCCTCCACTCCCTCACATTCCACCTCGAAAACTCCATAATCTTCGAATCAACCCTCCTCCCTGTGAAAACGGGTCTCGAGAACTGGCGCCGTATATGGAATAAACGGCAGCCAGAGGATAGTCTTGTCCCTGATACTCCGGAGGCCCTGTGGAAGAAAGTCGGGTTTATTAGCTACTCGCCGGAGTTCTGGCATCTGGCACGAATCATTGTCGATAAGATCGGGGATGATAATGCCGATGACGAGGATGGAGGGGGTGCTTTGACTGCTGTTCCAGAGAGGGGGAGAGAGAGGAAGAGATACGATCATACGGACATGACTGATGTGAATGGGTTGATTATGGAGTACAGGCGGATGAGCTTGGGTGCTGCTTTGTAATGCGGCAAGGGCAATCAGCGGGGGTGGAGAAATCGCCAGGAGAAGCCGTGCGGCAGCTGGAAGATCATGTCTCGGAGAGTGTCGTGCGAGGCCATGTCTTTGTCAGGCTCGTCTGGCTGCGCGGGAGTATGGTCGTTCAGAGCGGCTGATCGAGCATGGTGGGAGGCGATGAACGCGCGGAGACGTGGTATCATCTTGACAAAGGCTTTGGAAAAGTGGTACGGAGGCTGCTGGGTGCTTGAAGTCCTGGCTGACTCTTCTATTATGCTGACAGTTCTTTCAACAACCACCGGGAGATCTAGCACGCTCTGCGAAAGCTTTACGTCCCAGTTTTCTCCGGGGAAGAGCAGGAGGTCAGAAGCTGTGGCGAGAGCATGACTATACGCAGCGAACACCGGGCACGGAATGTTAATGTAACATCGGGGCGAGATGGACGCAAAGACATCGAGAAAGGCTTTTGTTGCGGTCAAGCAATGAGACAGAAGTTCGGTCCGCTCTGGGAGACTTCCATGGCGCGTGAGAAAGTCCTCGCTTAGAGCATATCTGTACAGGATGATTTCTGTATGATGGGCGTGGAGTAAGAGGAGTGCTATACAGTCAGCGCGCCCTGTATCGATATAATGGATGCACCTACAATCGTGGATGGTTATAGCTGGAAAAGGTGGCTTGAGGTGCTGCAGCTCTGCCTCAAGGGTCTGAATAAGCGCCAGGGGCGGCGGCGAGTGATACCCAGGGACAGCGATTCGCCCATTTCTCGATATGACGGAGTCAAGAGCATCTGCCGATTGAGAAAGTCGCGCCAGACGAACTGGATAGAGATCGATAGGGGTGTTTGCTGCCTTCTCGATTGCCTGGCAGCACTCCTCGGTGTAATTCGTATATCTCATTGCGACCATGTTTCCGTGACATCGCGAGGTCCTATACGTATCAATCTCAGTCTTGATCATGTTTGCAGGTGGGTGCCATACATAGCACTCGTGTAGAAAACACCAAGATAAGCCCGTCTTTCATCCAATGTGCGTTGTCCTTCCCATTCACCGGGCCCGTGTTCCGTTGAGATATCACCAAACAGGCTCGGTGCTGCCCTCTCTGTAGCGTTCGGTTTTTTATTTAATCCTAGATCCCCGAGCATTGCCACTGCAATATGGATCAAAGTGTTCAGCTCAATTTGACACCCCACCTCGAACGCAAGGTGGTACCACCCAAGACAAACAAGCAGGCCCTGTAAGATATCGAGACTCTTCGAGCCACGGCCCACAACTGAATTGGTAATAAACTCGCTTATCCGGTGGGCTATATCTATATAGCCTTCACTCTGACTAGCTGGATCAGAGCCTTGCGTGGAGAGAATCATGATGATAACACTGACAAGAAACGGTTTTCTTGTTCGGAGATCCGAGATCGATGTGTCCATGGATATCATCACGAAGGGAAAATAAGGCGACAGCTGGGTTTGGTACGTGTATAGGATCCTTTGGGCTTCTTTTTCGCTGAGAGAAGACACAATGCCTTCGCAAAGCCGAGCCAGTAGAGCCGGAACATCTTCAGCGTCTCTATAAGCATAGGGGGCTTTTGAACCCTCGGAGACTGGTGCATTTCCAACACGTTTATGTGCCCCAAGAGACTGCATCTCGCACTCCCTCCCTAGTCGAAAACACCTACATTAACCCAGTTAGCTACGAACTAGTAGGTTGCAGAGATTCGGTAGCACTACGCCTACCCAGAATATAGGGCAGAGGGACAGCTACTAACCGGCTACACGCCCCCGATCTCTCTTGATCTCCATCTCCATGAGTACCATTTCTGGTCTCGCATCGAACCTTTGCCGCCGCACAGGCCCGACAAGCCTTCGTCTCGCGCGCTCGCGAAGGTCGGTGTTTGCGGGGCATCTTTTGCGCCACTTTACGCCGCTTCTCGTGTTGGTTTGCTAGTCCATTAGTAGAAATACGAGCGTCGCTTAGAAGTTGAACCGTGTGACTGTTAGACCTGTTAAATTAAGAATGCTCCAATATCAACAGACAACAGTGAATGCTTGGAATCATGCAGAATGGTGCAGTTGCGTTGCGGCTGACAGCGGGCCTGACTCCACCGTCGGCATATCGGGGTCGGATTAAACGTGCTGCAGCATGTGATTGGTCCGTCCGTTTAGCTTGGGGGAACGGAATTCCGTGCCCCTTTCGATCGATTCAGAAATGTGAAGAGCGGGTTTAGTGTCCGGTACTCCGTGGAGACTAGAGCGCGGGAGGTCGGTGGTGCTTGTTGCGATATTGCGATGGGGAGGAAGGTATTTAAGGAGGGTGGAAGCCGGGTTTGCACGATTGCGAGTAGCTACCTACACTCTGTGCATCTGGTTCTTTACCATATACCGTTACCACAACCTTATAGCATCCCACCTCTGCTTTGCTACTGTATCCACCACTCAGACCGAGATCTTATTCCTGATATATATATACTATACTACAAACCTTATTATAATCCCGGATCTTATACTTCACCACCCCTATCACGCAACAACACCCAATATCCAACCCGCGAACAACCAACGCAAACCCAACATGGCCAGCATAATAACCTCCATCGAAATCAGCGCCTCCCCGGCCATTGTTCGCGAAAAGGTATCATTATACTCCCCTGCGGTCCTCCCTGCTTTGTTTCGACCCCGCAACTAACAAACCCCATCTAGTTCCTCGACTTCCCCTCCCTCCCAACCTACACCCCAACGGGCTTTATAACATCCATCTCCCCCGCCTCCCCCACAACCCGCCCTCAAGATCTGCAAAAAGGCGACAAACTGCACTGCACCGTCGGCTACGGCAAATTCAACATCACGCCTACACTCGTCTCTAACACAGAGAGTGAATTCAGCTGGTGTGGGTCCCTAGCGGGGGTGTTTACGGGGACGCACTATTTCAGATTTGAGGAGCTAGATGATGGCAAAAAGACGAGGTTTGTCCATGGCGAGGACTTTGGGGGCGTGCTTGCCGGGTTGTATGGGGAGGGGTGGCTTGGATGGTTGGTGGGGGCTCGGGAGGGTGCTGTGAAGGGGTTTGAGGGGTTCAATGCGGATTTTAAGGGGTGGGTTGAGGGAAGGTCGAATAGCGATGACTCTAACTCTACGCCTGCAGCTTGATTTTGAGGGGGCGTATGTAATGATGATATTTTTGATATGTATTTAATGACAACCCTGCTTATATGATCCTTCACGCCTGGTGGTTCTCCCGCCGGCGGACTTTGACTTCGAAGTTCGTCGGCTTGACGAACCAGTAGTTCTCGGTTTCCAGCGTTCGGTTTTGAGTCTCGAAGTCGAAGTTGCGAATAATCTGAGGGATCAGTTTTGACATTTCAAGAATGGAGATATGCTTCCCGAGGCATGTTCGAGAGCCGAGGCCGAACTAGTTATCATTTGTCAGTGCTTGATCGTGATACGAAAGGAGGAAGGGAAGACATACCGGCATATACATCTCGTTCATCACCTTCAACCGGGCTGGATCCTCTTCGGCTTCGATCCATCTCTCGGGACGGAATGTCTTTGCGTTGGGGAAAATAATCTCGTCGTAATGAGCAACCCATGCGTTAACGCCGACGACTGTTCCCTCCGGGAAGTAGTGGCCGCTGAGCTCGGCCCCTCCTTCAGGAACGACACGCCAGAAGGGAAGGCCGGTTGCGCTGTGCATGCGGAGTGCCTCTTTCATGACTGCCTGGAAGTAGGGCATTTCTTGGCTCTCTTTAAATGTGACTTTCTCGCTGCAGCGCCCTTGTGCGGTGAAGTCGTCGATTTCATCACGGAGTTTCTGGAGCACGGCAGGGTAATGGAGAAGGTTATACATGATTGCTGACAGACTGATGGCGGTGGTATCAGACCCGGCGATGACGTTCGACAAACCCATCATGAAAACGTGGTAGTCTGTGACTTTCTCGGGATCTTTATCCCTGGCAAGTACCATTTTCTCGAGGAAGGTCTGCGTCTTTAGGGATCCCTGCTCGATATCGCTTTTCTTCTCTTTGCTATGTTGAGCAATCTTCTGTTGCACGTAGCGCATGATGTATGCTCGTCCTCCGGCTCCGGACCAGGTGAAGTTGCTCAGCGGCCCGAAGAGCCGGGGGTGCCATTCGTGATACACGCCGATCAACGAGCTGTAAGCCATGAGGTTCTGCAGGGCACCGATAGTCCCGTCGATATCATGACCCTTGTCCAAGAAGCCTGTCTCGTTGGTAATAGCTCTCGAATTGTGTGAGGAACATACCAAACCGCTGCCCATACGTAATCTCCCCAATAACATCAAACGCATAGAACTGGAACCACTCTCCAAGATTGAACTTCACATCCCGCTCGGCAAACTCGCTCAGCCGCTGGAAGTACACATCCGCGCACTGATCCACAAACTCTTCATAGTGCACTAGCGAACTCATCGAGTATAGACTCGAAAACCGTTTCCGTGTCTCACCTTCGCACACACACATTAGTCTAACCAGCCTAACCCAATTCACACAACCACAAACAATAGGGCCATCCATACCATGCCTCCTAATATCCCTATCCGGAAACAGCGTCCACCGCTCCGGATCTGGGTGTTTCCACCCCTCATACCAAGCCGCCTTTGCAAACTTCGTGCCCGTCCCGTAAATCGTCTTGATGGCGGCCCGGTCACTAATGCTGTAGTGATCCGGGGCGATGCGAACAATCGAGCCGTATTTCTTGTGTAGCTTGATATTGTCGTCTTCGAAATGGCCGTTCCACATGCGCCGGAAGTACCAGAGGCGTGTGAAGCGGGTGAAGAATGGGCCGGGGATGGATTGGAGGGTGCGCGTTTTGTAGAGCAGGTATATGTGTGTGAGGAGGGAGCGGGTTAGGAGGAGGAGGGGGAGGAGGAAGGCGATGAAGAGGAGATACATGTTGACAGGATCGAGGGTGGGGAGTGAGATTTTTCGTGCATTTCGGAGTGCTGACGTTGGGGGGTTTGCTTTATAAGTTTATAGAGGAGTGAGGAGAAAGCTTGGTCGGGGAGATGGGTGTAGATCGGCGTGGGGACCCCACCCCCACCGCCACTGCGGAGATCACAACGCAGTCAATGTACGAGGTGTTTTTTGTTTACCTGGTGTTGTTGGAGATCGAGAATTTACCTGTACTATGTTACAATCCTTTGCATCAGATGTTCAACAGTATTAGTGGTCAGGTCAAGCCAATATCAAATCAATAAATTTCGTAAGAATAGAGTACAGAGAACATTATCATGGGTAATATACTGAGCAGAGTGCTGTCACAAATTGTAGGAAACAGTGAGTACAGCCGGTGTCCCGGCGCCCGTCCATGGAGTGGTTATGCAGGAAACACCGGCAGCGTAAGCCGGCAGTTCGGCACACACGCCTAGGAGCGGCGGTCTCCCCAGAGACCAACAATTCCCATAGAAAGCGCAAGTCCAGAAAAGATAGCTTTCACGCCCTGCAGGCGGCGCTCCTTCTCCAATTTCTTGCGCACTACCTCTCCATTAACATTCTCCTCCGTCTCAACCACAACAAGATCGTCCTCCTTCTTCTGGGACTTCTTCGCGCCCAAGCAGGAATATCCGGTATCTTGAAGGATGCTGCAGAACCACGCCTTGACGCCGTTCTGGCGGTGGAACCAGTAGTCGACGCCGTATGAGCCGACCGCGGACATGACGACCATCCAGACCAGGTATGGGTGTTTTCGGTGTCGCGGCGAGATGCTGTACGCGAACAGAAGGCAGATGTTGGAGATGTTGGCGAGGCGCAGACCGTGCTTACGGTTTAGGCGCTTAACTTCATTGAGGGACTTGGACGCATTGGTGGAGGTGGAGAGGAGGGTGAGCGAGGGAACAGTGATAGTCGAGGCGGAGTATGAGAGACCCTATCCAGTTAGCGATAGTCTTGAATTGAGTGTGCGCACTCACTGTTAAGAGGCCGAGGGAGATTGTCCCAATGAACTTGGTGACCGTGATGGGACACGCCATGTCGGGAACACCGGTAGATCTGCTACTACCGTGGCAAGAGGAATATCAATCGCTGCTGTGAACTATGATGGAGGGTTCAGAGATAGATATGAGCGCGTGCTGTGATTGAGGATGGGTCGATGTGAGTAGGTTGTTCTTCGACTTGGCCGCGATGAAAATTGTTGGTGACGTCGCTCGCGGCCTGAGGCGAATGATTTACGGCGAATCAGGACTGCGGAGTTGTCAACTCCTTGTGCTCATTATTAGGCACTTGCGCCTTGAACTAATGTTTAAATCCAGGGAATTCAACTTGACAGATAGAAAGACACAGGTAGAGCTGTTAAGAAATTTCATTTGGCCTGTTTCAGGGTCTATATGAGAAACCGATCCTTACCTAGGTATGTTGATGTTCATGCTAAAAATATATTTCAGCACCAGGAGAGTCAACCTGGCTGATGAGCCCTCGTTGTCCTCTTTGTCCATCTATTGGATCCACACCAGCATTATATACTTGATTATTGATACCGGTACGAGTATATGAGCCTTCACTACGTATATACACCCGAAACTCTCAAGCTTTCCCGTAGTGTTTATGCATACTTCGTGAACTACTCCCCCTTGCCCGATAAGAGAGACTAACCCGATTAGGTACATCCGAGGCAACCGACAACCGCGGCTGATGACATTCTGTGGGGGAAGCGGCGGAGGAGCCCCGTGAGCCAGGCGATCTGCGTTCGTTCATGTTGCTGGCAACTTGTCACTATCTCTCGTTATTTCACTTTCAGCACCTGCATTCGTTCAATCCATTCCACAATGCCCCTTCCAAAGTCAGATTATTTGAGCGACAGCTGGAAAGACGGCTTGTTCAGTGAGTTCAACGTATGCGGCGAGGAACAAACTAACCTCTTGAAGCAAACAAGGTCGTTTTCTGCACAGGCGGAGCGGGTACAATCTGTAGCGCGCAGGTTCGCGCTCTCGTTCACCTAGGCGCCGACGCCTGCATCGTCGGAAGAAACGTGGAGAAGACCGAGAAAGTTGCAAAGGACATTGCGGCGGTCCGTCCAGGGGCGAAGGTGCTGGGATATGGCGCTGTGGATGTTCGCTCGTTCGACAGTCTCAAGGATGCAGTCGATCGCTGTGTGAAGGAGCTTGGTGCGATTGACTATGTCATGTATGTTCTCATACTCCATACAATTTGCTTGCTGACCTGGCTTTTAGTGCTGGCGCCGCAGGCAACTTCCTCGCCTCGATTAACCAGATCTCCGTCAATGCATTCAAATCAGTCATGGAAATCGATGTCTTGGGATCATATAACACACTCAAGGCAACAATTCCGCATCTCGTGGAGTCAGCGGCGAAGCACAGGGTGGACTCGAAGTCATGTATGTCGCCACTCCCTGGTAGTTGCTCGTTGACTTACTCTTGCTATTAGTGAAGCCGTCTCCAGCAGGAACTGGAGGCCGGATTATCTTCGTTAGCGCCACACTCCACTACACAGGTACCGTGTTCCAAGGACACGTCTCGGTCGCCAAAGCCGGTATTGATGCCTTGTCGAATACTGTCGCGCTTGAGTTTGGACCGCTAGGAGTTACCTCCAACGTCATTGCTCCTGGTCCTATTGCTTCAACAGAGGTTAGTTCATATTAGCGGTGTCTGAGTCCTCTGCTAACGAACTAAGGGGCTGGACCGCCTTCTTCCCTCCGACAAGCTAGAGAAGGTTCACAAATCGCAGCCTCTTGGGCGATTTGGCTCAGTGAGAGACATCGCGGATGCTACCGTCTACTTATTTGCAGATACCGGTAGCTACGTGAGTGGTCAGATCCTTGTTGGTAAGTCTCCCATGCCCATTTTGTTCCTCGTCATTAACGTTGAATAGTGGACGGTGCGAGCTGGCGTATCGGATCAGGGATTGGCTCTGCGGATTACCCCGACTTTCTTCTGTCAGGAGATACTTTCCAGAACGTCAAAGGGAAGAAGCAAGCGAAGCTTTGAACTGTAGTCAGCGGATGAAGCGTGTGTTTTTAAAGTAGGTCTGAAGGAATACGTCGATTGTCTTTCGTTTCAATATGGTTCAAATATCTGTAAAGGGGAAAGTATTCTGCTAGAATTTGGCTTTTTTGAGATAGATGACCAATCTGATAGCGTGTAGCCATATTAAACATGATTGCTCGTTCATTGTTTGTCCTGACAGCAAGGCATGCATGCAGCTAGCGGTAAATCTCCCGAGATCGGGGATAAAAATAAATGCCCGCCCTTCACGGCGCGCATGACCTCGAGACTCGACAAACCGATTATTTAAAGGCCGTCTTTTAAATATCACAAGTGAAGAGTAGCATCTGACACCTTTGAAATGTTTCGCATCTCCAAACATCCGATGGCAGCCTATCTGACACGAATGATGTAGTCGTAAGCTCCCCACTTGCGAACTGAAGACAAAGACACTAGTCCTAGAAGGGTATAGCGGTTGCGTCAGCCTTAAGTCGACGGAGACAACGGAGCCGCCGCCCCCCAACTCGAACTTCATTCTCATACTTAATCCACCTCTCTGACATCCCCTTTCATCCATCCCACTCTTCATTTCCATCTTCTGGACCATTTGTGAATCACCTCAGCACCAACTGTCTTCCTACTACTGTCTTTCCTTCTCTCATGCTTCTTTTCTAAACCCTTATCGACATGACTCTCCGCTCGTTTTTGCTCACGAGCGCCCTTGCTCTAACCAGCGCCAGGGCGTTTTTGGTCGTCCCCGAAGTCGACGCCGATGTATTTTCCATTCCTGGTGATGTTGCCGAGCTACACCCGCTAGAGGCCCAGGCGGCCCAGCAGCAGGAAGTTGATCTTCTCTGCGGTGATTGCCCTTTTGCGATTCGAAGTGGCGACCAAACCACTCTGGTGAGTTCATCCCACTCGGAGCCACAAGTTCGGGCGAAACACGGTTGTGAAACTAACAGTTGTAGTCGGTCAAATTCGCTATTGAAGACGGCGTGCTTCAGGCCAACGATCGCCAAATCTTCCCTCCAGGCCCCCCCTCCCCTATTACTGCGGTTCAGCGCCGACTTCAAGATGGCGAAGAGTCCGAGCCCGTCTCGCTCGGCTACGCCGTTGAAATGATGCCCCTCCCATCTCCTCCTGAGGAACCGTTCGATATGGTTGATGTTCGATTCACCGTTCTCGACATTGATGGTCACCCCGTTCCCTTGGACACCATCGCCATCACTCTCATCCACGATGCCGAAGGCACCCTCTACATCGCCGGAACAAACATCGAAGAGACGGCAGACCGCGAATCGTTCAAGAAGTGCAATGGAAAGCCCAAGTGCCTGAGACGGTACTTGATGCATCGCATCCGGTCGATGTTCGCTGCCGCCAAGGAGCGCCTTATCGGAATGTTCAAAGGCCAGGGCTGTGCTGATGTTGCTTCGCCGCCTCCTCCTTTCCCCCCTCATCATCATGGTGACTTCGACCGCATGTCGCCCGGCGAGCACGAAGGCCACCGCGGCCACCATGGCCACCACGGCGGACCCCCCCACCCTCACTTCCATGACAAGTTCCACAAGACCTGGGAAAAGACCCTGCACCGCGTTGTTCGCTTCATTGTCATCCCGGCCGTTCTTGGAGTTCTTGCTGGTCTTGCTGCTAGCGCCGTTGGTATGCTCTTTGGGCAGTTCGCCATTTACATGTGGCACCGCTACCGTCGCACTGGTCGTAAGGAGGCTGGAGAAGAGGGATCGGTTGGTGAAAAGGCAGGTCTTATGACAGAGACCACTGATGATGACATTCTCCCTGCGTACAACGACGATGCCGCCCCGGCCTACACCGAGGATGAGGCACTTGTCCAGCAAACCGCCGACAAGGCTTAAACACCTCGTATTTGGACTGCCCCGGGCGGTTAAATTGCAGCTATGTGTGAAACTGAGCTCTGGCTGGAGGTGGGGAGAGTCTTGTACAGAGACTGGGAGCGAGGGGGTAAAAACGGTCGGCCTGGAATTGAATCTTGGCTTTTCTCTTTTTCGTTTTCCTTTCTGACTCTGTTATTGTTACATTTGCCACTCTCTTCCATTCCCTAGTATATCAGTGAACCAATCATAGTTTATGAATGTAATTTGTCCCGTCGTCTTTTACCTGCATCAACATATGACAGACAGTAGCAATGGACTGATTATACCTATGGACTGGCGTGTTTCAGACGGTCAGCGCCCTCACATCACGTGAGGGAATAGCGGATGCCTGCCAGGGACGATCAGCTCAACCATCCATTCCCCTCATCCACTGCAAGACCACCACTCCAGCTGCTATACCCTGTCGCTGACGGGCGTAAGAATATACGATGCTGCGCTAGCATCTACAATGACCCTGAATTATCTGCTGACTATTGTCGGCTCTCGGCTACTTCAAGCGCTGATCTGAATACTCTCTGAGCTCCAACAGCTCTCGCTCTCTGCCGGGCTAGGCCCCAGCCTTACCTGATCACGGACGACATATTGAGGACACTCGCGTTACCTTTGCAACCCCCGATAGCGTCCGGGTCTCACCGGCTATAACCGCCAAGATGATGCAGTGGACGTCCCTCGTCCAAAAAGCGCAGTCCTTTATCGACCCGGCCAATTTCAACATCCCGACCCTCACCTCATCCTCCGACCGAAACCCCTCGAAAGCCTCCCTATTCCGCCAGCAATTCCGCCTTCCCGACTCTCAGAACCCGCTGCAAGAGATTACTGCAGAACTCATCCTTCCCCTTTCACATACCTCCTCAGCGTCTGGTGGCCAAAAGGGTGTCGACCGCGGTGGCAATCGGTATGCGGGTAGGCTCCATCTGAGCGAGCGATTCATCTGCTTCTCGACACAGCCTACTAGCTTCGTTCCGTCAGCAACCCTCGCCGCTTCGACATACTGGGCTGGACAGACCAATGGCACCGGGCCGTCGGGCAATGGCTTCACAATACCGCTCTGCTGCATCCGCCGGGTGGAGCGGTTGAATAGCCTTAGCCATGTCTTCTCTCTTGCTCTGACAACCTGGAACGGCGCGTTAGGCAAACAACCAACACCCGGGTATGCTCCGCAGAGATTTACACTTGAGCTTGTCGGGAGTCGGCAAGCGTGCGAGCGGTTCTGTGACAGCTTGAAAAAGAACCTGCGCGAGTCCATGAAGGAGATTGAGAGTCTGCGCGCGGTAGTCAATGAGTGCTACTCGGAATACCTTCTCTCTGGTGCCAAGTCGAAGCCCCAGTCTGATGCGCCCGATGCGAAGCCGCCGCCGGACGCTGGCTTGGGGATGCTCTTCCGCTACCCGGGTGATGCTCGCAAGCTGAGAGACCGGAGCAAGATGAGACTCTGGGGAGAGTACTTTAGAGGTATGGGCTCTACTCATTTGAAAGGATTCGGCTAAATCGCGCAGAAAACGGGCGCAACGCTACGCTGCTTAGACAACCTACGTTCCATAAGCTCATTCGTGTCGGTCTTCCTAATCGACTTCGCGGCGAGATCTGGGAAGTTGCATCTGGCTCTTTATACCTCCGACTGAGATCGCCAAAGCTATACGGCCAAACCCTTTCAAAATTTGAAGGACAGGAATCTCTGGCAATCGACGAGATTGAAAAAGATTTGAACCGTAGCTTGCCAGAATATGCCGGATATCAAAGTGAAGAAGGCATTGGCCGCCTTCGGAGAGTCCTCACGGCGTATAGTTGGACCAATGCGGAAATCGGCTACTGCCAAGCGATGAATATTGTCGTTGCAGCATTATTAATGTAAGGCCCTTTGTGTTGTTTACTGCGTGTGCTCACCATACTAGATATATGTCGGAGGAACAAGCGTTCTTTTTGCTGTCAGTCCTATGCGACCGTCTGGTCCCGGGTTACTACTCCACCACCATGTACGGCACATTGCTCGATCAAAAGGTGTTTGAATCACTGGTGGAGAAAACCATGCCGATTCTGTGGGACCATCTTGGCAAGTCTGATGTGCAGCTTTCTGTTGTGTCTCTTCCCTGGTTCCTTTCCTTATATATCAACTCTATGCCCTTGGTATTTGCTTTCCGTGTTCTCGACGTGTTCTTCTTAGAAGGCCCGAAAGTTCTCTTCCAAGTTGGTCTTGCCATTCTTCGCATCAACGGAGAGGAGCTCTTGGATGTTCAAGATGACGGCTCTTTCATCTCTGTTCTCAAATCATACTTCTCTCGCCTCGACGAGTCCGCCCACCCGCGATCGGAGAATCCCAAACTCAGGGCCATCACTCGATTCCAGGAGCTGATGGTCGTGGCGTTCAGGGAGTTTTCTCAAATCACACACCAAACCATTCTCGACCAGCGCGAAAAGCACAAAGATTCTGTGCTCGATAACATCGAGAGTTTCGCGAAGCGCACCTCTATTCGCAACCTCGGTCCGGACAGCAAGAAACTCAATATGACCGACCTCGGTGCGATCTACGACCGCTACTACGAAGTCTTGTATGACTACCAACAGCGACAGAAGCTTATAGAAGAGGAGAAGAGGCGGCAAGAGAAGAAGAAATCAGAACGGATATCTGTGATTGGCCCGTCGGTGGACCGTGAAGTTGGCCGCGTTGGCCTTGGTCCTAGCCCAACCCATATGGACTACGACGCGTTCCGAGAATTCCTGGCTGCTACTGCTAAATGGGCCAGGGCTGATTCTCCGGGGCCTTCCCGCAAAGAATCGGCCGCTGAGCCGTACACAAACAGCTTCAAAGGGTTTGGACGGTCGTCGGTCCTTAACAGCAGACCTTCGCCGGCTGATCATGAGTTCATGCAACGACTGTTCCGCAAGTGGGCTACTGATCCTGCCGAAGGGCTTAGCCTGCAGAATGTGGTCAACGGTATTGCACGTCTCAAAGGGCCACGCGATATCATGAACAACATTAGCTACTTCTTTGACCTCTACGACGACAGTGGCGATGGCAAGGTTGATAGAGAGGGCATTCTGCGAATGTCGGAAGCCTTGCTCTTCCTTTCCCGACGGGGATTTGAAGGGACGATTACCCCTAGTCAGAGTACAGAAACACTAGTGCCCGGGGAGGAGAGCATCGGGCAGGACAAGCTCAGTACTGGTGAGCGGTTTTTGGGAAGTGTGAGCTCCTTCATACGTCGCTGTTTTGAGTACGCCGACCCCACCAATAAGGCAATGGAGGTGGAAAGGGAGACCACTGAAGCCGAGGATAAGCTTGCTTCATTTACCATTGGAGACGACGACGAGGAGGACCTGATTGATGTCGGTGACGACCTGAAATCCAAGTCGCCCAGCCCCGACGCTGCAACGCCCGAGACAGCCAGTAGCAAGCCAGCCGATGATACTCAGCGTGCACGAAGCGCGTCCGAGTCTGCAAACCCCGCTTTAGATCCTAATAATCCCCTACATATCACCCTTCCTACATTCCGCATGGTTGTTCTAGCCGATGAGCTACTCGAGCAGTTCTTCGACAACTATTTCCCACAATCATTCCATCTTTCCGAGCAAGGCGCCGCCACACAACTCCCATCTCTGTCCTCAAATCTCACCACATTCTCTAACATCGGCGCCGTCAAACCCCAAGTTGCAGCTTCTGGCGCCACAGTCGCCGGTGCTTCTGGCGGCATCGTCCCACCAAACCGAGGCCTCCGCGGTGTCCTCGACAACATCGTCTCAGACGGCATCCGCATGGCCGCCGAAGTCAAGAAGCGCATGGACGAAGCCCAGCGCGACCTCGAACGCAACGCACTTAACCGGGACGAAGACGACGAAGAAGACGAGGACGAGGACGTCGGTGTCCACGCCCCCGCCCCATCCATGGTCGGCGGCATCTCCTCCTGGGGCGCAGGCGCTTACGGCGCCGACCCAGAGCGCCGCAGCGTGCGAGAAGCAGATCGAGACCTCCTGGAGGGCGCCGAAGTCGTCAACATCCGTGGTCGTGACGAGCCTGCATCATTACTGGATGACAAGGACCCGCAACAGGGCAACGCTCAGAGTGCCGACAGCGGGCATGAGGATAAGGTTGTCAGCAAAGTGGTAGAGTTTGAGTCATGAGCGTGATTATGTCCGAGTCCTGTCTTTACTCTGCGGTTTACTTGTAGATCGTTCTTCTTGTTCGGATCCTGCAGGTCGGCTTGAGGATGAGCCTGGTATCTATTTAGATAGTTTCTTTCTGGAGATGATATGATATACTGCCTACAGCTTTACCATTGATGATTAGCTCTACTCTTGATGGAATATATTCCCTTATTGCCTGATCATCAGACTCGAATTTCTTTCCCTTGCCAGTGCTGTAGGTGCGGAGTCAAGTTCACAACCCCAAATGTTATTAACAGTTGTTCACCTGCAACATCTGGGCTGTGATTTGAATGGCTTTTCATATCTAATGCCTGTATGAAACTGCGTTGACAAGTGATCGTTTTATGGTGACGCCATCAGCACAACAATCGCTACATCATTATTCTCAATATCATCGCAAGACTCTTATCAGAATTCTTCTGAGATAATCTGTGTTGTATATCAGGATCTAAGCCGAATAAGGTGTTTGTTCTGCCGGCAGAACAGACCCTTGCCTTGCCTGCAAGCCTACAAAAGACTTCCCGTTCACACCCAGCATTCTGAACTCACCGATTCCCTTTCTCCAACTCTGCCTCCGAAAAGGTTCCATCTAATCGTATCCTGTATCTGTCCACGCCCGATCTGCAGATCAAGGAAAGACAATCATCATGGCCTGCGCAGGCACAGATAACCCCAGTGCCACCACTGGTCCCTGCTGCGGCCCCAGCTCCACAACCCAAGTGGATTCCTGTTGCCAATCCCCCGCAAAGCCATCTGCTGACAATGGGTGCCGCGGCAGCAGCAACAACAACACGGACACCAAGTCTCCCGATGCTAATATCGATGTCTCTGCAACTGGCTGCTGCGGTAATTCCGGCAAAACACCTCCGGTGACTCCCAGCGTAACAAAATCGAACAGGAGCAGCGATGCGTGCTGTTCCTCTGAGCCCACGGAGCCAGAAGCTAAGGATATGACTACCTGCAACTCTGCTCTGGATATTGACGAAAGGGAAGACCCGGATAATCCTAGCTGCTGTAAGGGTAAATCGTCTCCGTGCTGTGATGCCTTCTGTCTTGATCGGATCGCTCTTCGCGAATGTGACAGTGGAGATGCTGGTCCCCGTAAGCTAAACTACTCTGTTCTTTCTTGACACGCCTCAACACGAACAAACTATTGCTGATACCATGAGTAGCGTCGAAATGCCAGTCTCGTGACGGAAGACCATGCGAAACCCACCGCCGCTCCGCTCGCGAGAAGTACGCAGCCAGACTTGAGGCTTTGGGATGTATCTGTCGCGCTTTGTTAGCTCTAGGACAGGAATCCTGCTGTCCGCCTCCGCTTCTGAACTGCTCGCGCTTGTCGTTTGAGAAAAAGCGGCGCTCTACGGACTCGGCAAGGTCGATGCTTCATGCTTCGGTTGACTCTTGCTGTGGTGAGAGTGAGACTAAGTTGGAGCGACGACGGAGTGGGAGTTCTAAGAGGGGTGATTGCTCGAGTGGGTGTTGCAGGAAGATGAAGCAAGCTACGAGTGCTACGCTTGGTAGTTCTACTATCGGAAGGGCCTTGGGTGGTTCTGATTCGTGCTTGAAGGATTGTTGCGCTGGTTCTGGTACACCTACAGCTGCTATACAGCCCGCATTGAGCACCGAGCCTAGCAAGTCTGGAGACTGTACGAAGGGCTGCTGCAGTAAGCTCAAACCTGACACATGTACAAGTGTCCAGCCGCCCGCCTCCACTGCAGCAGCACCTGGAGAACCTAGTGGCTGCTCCAAGGGCTGTTGCGGCAAACCTGCAAATCCGTCCGCAGTCAAGGAATGTGGTTCTACTGCGAAAGATGCGACTGTTATCCGTGATGCTTGCTCTAAAGGCTGCTGTGGCGGCTCTCAAGGTTCATTCGCTGCAAAGTGCGGGCCTGTTGACAAGGAAAAGGCCACTCGCTCTGGTTGCTGTCCAGGTGGCTGTTGTGGTAAGCTTAAGGTATCTTCTTGTGCATCTCCAAAGCAGTCCGACGACCTCGATGGATGCTCGATCGGCTGTTGCAGAGGTGCTATATCTCCATGTGCGACTATCAAGCAAGCAGATTCTTTCACCGAGAAGATAGAAGCTCTTCCTGACAAAGTAACTCCCGACCTCGAGAAAGGAAACACGGGCAGGGAGCATGTTATTCTCAGCATCTCCGGTATGACCTGTACAGGCTGTGAAACGAAGCTCAAGCGGACTCTGGGAACACTTCCATCCGTCAGAAACCTCAAAACTAGCCTCGTTCTCTCGCGTGCCGAATTTGATCTCGACGTTGGAGTTCAGCCCTACGATGAGCTTCTCAAGTACATGGCGAGAACCACGGAGTTCAAATATGAGCGTGTTACAGATCGAGGCTCGAATGTCGATGTCGTCGTACCTAATGCTGCGGAATTCATGAAACGGGACTGGCCGTATGGGGTTACTGAGATAACTCTTGTGGACAAGCGAACCGTCAATATCGCCTTTGACGCAAAGGTTGCCGGTGCACGAGATCTCGTTGAACGTGGGTGGGATAGACCTTTCACCCTGGCTGCTCCTGGAGGAGATCCAACTCTCGCGGCTGGCAACAGACATGTCCGCAATGTCGGGTACATGACCTTGCTCTCCATAGTCCTCACAATTCCTGTCCTTGTTCTCGCCTGGGCTCCGCTTCCGGAGAGGGAAATTGCCTACGGTTCTGCATCGCTTGCTCTGGCGACTATTGTCCAGGTTGTCATCGCCGGACCCTTCTACCCCAAGGCACTGAAGGCGTTGATCTTTTCTCGGATTATTGAGATGGATCTGCTTATTGTTCTGAGCACTAGCGCGGCTTATATCTTCTCTGTCGTTTCGTTTGGATATCTTGTTAGCGGCGAACCACTATCGACAGGAGAGTTTTTCGAAACCAGCACGTTGCTCGTCACCTTGATTATGGTGGGCCGATATGTCGCTGCACTTGCGCGCCAGAAGGCAGTTGAGTCTATATCCATTCGTTCTTTGCAGACTCAGACTGTTATCCTTGTTGACGAGTCTGGGGCCAGTGAGAAAGAAATCGGCGTTAGACTCCTTCAGTACGGTGACACTTTCAAAGTCGTTCCAGACTCGAAGATTCCAACTGATGGGACTGTGCTCTCTGGGTCGTCTGAGGTGAATGAGTCCATGATCACCGGCGAGTCGATCCCTGTAGAGAAAGGTCCTAGATCCGCAGTCGTTGCAGGGTCAGTTAATGGCTCCGGGACGTTGATTGTCAAACCGACTCGTCTCCCTGCCGATAACACTATCTCCGTAATAGCTGGTCTGGTCGATCAAGCTAAGCTATCGAAGCCGAAGATTCAGGATATTGCGGACCGCGTTGCGTCTTATTTTGTGCCGGTCGTCGTTGCACTGACCGTCATCACGTTTGTAATCTGGATTGCCGTGGGCATTGCGGTTCGACACCAGTCTGGGTCTAGAGCAACAACTGAAGCAATCACCTACGCTATCACTGTCTTGATCGTCTCATGTCCGTGTGCGATTGGTCTCGCCGTGCCGATGGTGATTGTTATTGCTAGTGGCGTTGCGGCTGAACGAGGGATTATCTTCAAGGCCGCGGACAGCATTGAGGTTGCATACAGGGCTTCCCATGTGATCTTCGACAAGACCGGAACACTCACAGCGGGCAAGCTGACAGTTGCAGTGGAGGATATTGTCACTAGCAACCCTGACACTCTGTCCCTTCTCCTCGGCCTCATCGGAAACAACAAGCACCCTATCTCCACCGCTGTAGCCACGCATCTGAAAGAAAAGGGTATCTCAGCAACTACGGTTGCTGACGCAAAAGCCCTAACCGGCAAAGGCGTCGAGAGCATCACACCCAGTCTCATTCTACGAGCAGGAAACTCCCACTGGCTGAACCTTACCACTAACCCGCGCGTGCAGTCTATCCTGAATCGCAACTACACAGCCTTCTGCTTCACAATCAACGACTTCCCCGCCGCAGTCTTTGGTCTAGAAGACTCCCTCCGCCCAGACGCCCTGAGCACGATCACCGCACTCCAAAACCGCGGCATGTCCGTCCACATCCTCTCTGGCGACGACGACAGCCCGGTCCAGTCCGTCGCAGCCCAACTCAACGTCCCAGAAAGCCAAGTCCGCGCCCGCTGCACCCCAACCGACAAACAGACCTACATCAAGACCCTCCACTCCAACTCTGGAAAAAAAATCAAAACCATCTTCATTGGCGACGGCACAAACGACGCCCCCGCCCTCGCAACAGCCACAATCGGCGTCCACATGAACCAAACTTCCGGCACGGACGTCGCGAAATCTGCCGCGGATGTGATCCTCATGCGTCCTGACCTGTCTGGCATATTGACTATGATGAGAGTTAGCAAGAAAGCTGTTGACCGCATCAAATTCAATTTCGGCTGGAGCTTTGTGTATAATCTTTTTGCGGTCTTGCTTGGGGCCGGGGCCTTTCAGGCTGCGCATGCGAGGATTCCGCCGCAGTTTGCGGGGTTGGGGGAGGTGGTTAGTGTTTTGCCGGTTGTTGTTGCTGCGGTGGTTTTGAGGTGGGAGAGGATTTGATGGTGGGAGTTGGGAAGAGAGATAGATGGTTGGGAAGTATTTGGGGTGGGTGCTTGGATTGGAGGTGAGGTGGTGGCTAGGTGGCTATACTCCTGCCCTGCCTCCGAAAGAAGTCCGATGCCTTCTTCAATCTAGTCAACAGCCACGAAACCTCTGAAGGACGATATACATTCATTTTCGGGTCGATAGAGGTAGATCCAAGATCTATATCACACTCAATTCAATCGTCCATCATCACCATCACTTTTGAGGTTATACAGTATCAGTACATACCGAATAGTCATCTCGACTTTTCCGAGTATTTTCTTCCCCATTTCATCCGCTCATAACCAACACCCTCTCCAGTCTTTCCTTCTCACTTAGAAGGGCACACTCCTGCTCCATCACAGAAGATCACCAACAGGCGGAAAGCTCGGATTCTCTCACCAAATGGAGAAAAAGCCAAGGCCCACCGCGGTCCACACCGGATACGGAGCCGAACTGATACTGCGGCCATCGGGTCGTCGGACCGGATTCAGACATCTATGATCTCTTGCCTTCTCATTGATTCCTCCAGGTGTCTCCGCACTTGTTTCGAAATTCCTCTGCGAAATGGCATCAGATTGTACCCATTCCTTCTTTCCCCTCATGAGGGGCTGCAAGGGGAAGGAAGGCGTATTTCCGCCCGCCGCCCGCCGCGTGCCGTGAGGGGTAGGTAGGTAGCTACTAGGAGCCTCCACGGGAATAATCGCAGTTGGAGTTGGAGAACACAGCCAGACAAGGTTCCTTTTCTCCAAGTCAACCGCAGGGGTGAGAGCCAGTCTATATATACTCCCCCAATCCCAGGGTACTCACCCACTCCTCTTCCTGTTGTTCACTAATCAATCAAATTAACCTTCTGTCTCAAGGTCCTCTACTCTATACTCCCCGACTCCACCAATCACGATCACAATCAACAATGTCCGCCTCCTCCTCTCTCCCCCTCCACCCCCTCCTCGACGGCGGCCTCCCTACGGACTCCCCCTCCTTCGCCGGCGGCGTCCTCAGCTGCCACTGCCCCACCAACCCAGCCCAGATAACCCTAACCTCCAACGTCGCGCACAACCACGCCTGCGGCTGCTCGAAATGCTGGAAGCCCGCGGGCGCCCTCTTCTCCGTCGTCGGCGTCGTCCCCTCCTCATCCCTCTCCATCACAGCCAACGAGTCAAAGCTCGCCATCGTCGACCCCTCCGCGCCCATCCAGCGCTACGCCTGCACGGACTGCGGCGTGCACCTCTTCGGCCGCATTGAAATCGAGCACCCCTTCAAGGGCCTGGATTTCGTGCATGTCGAGCTGAGTGAGGGGAAGGGGAGGGAGGGGTGGCAGAAGGTGCAGTTTGCGGGGTTTGTGAGTAGTCTTATTGGGCAGGGATTGGAGCCGGAATTGGTTCCCGGGGTTAGGGGGCAGTTGAAGGGGTTGGGGTTGGAGAGTTATGATGCGTTGAGTCCGGTTTTAATGGATTTGATTGCGACGTGGAATGCGAAGAGAGAGGGGGTTGTGTTTAAGTCTAGGTTTTAGATTGAGGGGGGTGGTTGGTGGTTGGATTGATGGCTGGTGTGCTTTGGAGATGGTTGTGGGGAAAAGTTTGTTGATTGGCTGTCAGGTGGAAACTATGAGTGAGGGAGGGGATTCACGGAACCAAGTTACTAGTTGGGGCGATATGCCTATATGATGAATGAATTTATGCCCGGGGTATTGGAAGAAATCAGCTTGCTGATTGATTGCTTTGTGAGGGGTAGAGCGGAGTAGACAAGGGTATATCATTCTCTTTATATAGTTGATGGAAATCCGGCAGTCATTACCCCCTGCTGGTAGATGGAAAAACACTAGATAGTAGCTATTGAGCGAACAGCGAGTACAACTCTAGTAGTAAAGAATAAATTCCGCTTCGATGTAGATATGTACAATGCTCACCAACATCACACCCCAGCAACAACGCAAACAAACAACGCCAAAACGGTTGCAGCAAACAGTAAACAAGATGGGTATAGATGTCCAAGATGGGAAAAATGTATAACATAGCATAGTGTTAGGTTGGGGTGGTTAGGTTAGATCGATGTAGCTCAACTCAGCTCATGAATAAGGCTCTCTGAGTACTCCCCGGAATTCGTGTCGTAAAGATATAGCCGGTCATGTCATGATCCATCCAAGGCGTGTAGTGTAGTGTCAGTGAGAGGAAAAGAAAGGGAAATCGTGATAAGATGGAACAAAGAACAGGAGCAGATGTTGTCGAGACTCTAATTTGAATAGTGAAAGATGAAAAAAGGGAAGAAAGACTAGTCCTTCTGGACTTCGTTTTCAATCAGTTCGAGGATGATCAGGTTGCGGGGGTAGTCAGGGTGCTGCATGCAGATCTTGACTGTGCGGCCCTGGCTGGCTAGAGAGGCCCCGTTTGATGAGCCGCTGGAGAGGTTGACGGTACCACCGGTGCTGGTGGGTATGCTGTTTGCTCCTGATCCAGGAAGGCGGCTGCCATCGTCGAGGCACACCACATTGTGTCCCGGAATGACCTGTCGCAGACGACCGTTCATGGCGTTTCGCACTTCGACGAAGTCGTCATTGAACAGAATCAGGAACTTGCCATAAAGACATGCAGTGTGTGCGCGACCAACAAACTCCAACACCACACTGCGAGAGACGTCTCCGTGCTGGTTGACGTAGACGGCACACTCGGTGTATGTGACAAGGAACTCTGCGTCGCTGAGGCGGAACATACCCAGAGGCCGAAGACCAATGATTCGTTGGGCGATCTTGCTGAGATGCGCCTGAGCTTCCTGGGCGTCGGTGCGGAACTCTGGCACAGACCATGTCTGCTTCTTGTCGAGGGTGAGAATCTCAATACCCTTCTGGGTTGAGATGGCGAGGGAGGAGTGGAAGAGGTTGATGCCGTAACACTCGGCGGGGATGTAGAACTCATCATAGTCGCGGAAGAACTCGGTCTGCGAACGACGAGAGCTAAAGAACCGACTCCGGCTGGTGGCTGACTTTTGCAGCACGGGCTCGAGGATCTTGCATTTGTTAGAGACGCCAACTGCAGCAGGATTTCTGAACGAACCTTGAATGTAGACGACAGCCCGTCCCGCTTCTTGTACATAACAAGGGTACGGTCTTTCATCTGCCCAGCCGCAAAGAACCCTACTTCTCTGTTGCCTGACAGTTTCTGTGGCGCTCGTCGGGCGGAATCGTTCGTGGTACCTGTAGCCATGCCACTCGCCGGGACGACAACGTCAAGATGGTACGCAATCAACGATTTGTCGGCGATCAAGAGGAAGAGATTGAATTCTTCGAAGACGGCAATCTGCGTCACACGCGCCATGGCAATAGCCTGTCGGGGTTAGTAGATGTTCCGGGAGTTTATAAAAAGATACACACCCTGTTCCAGCCTCTTGGGTCACTGTACTCCGATACATAGACCCCATAATCAGTCCCAATGGCACACATCTTACGGCCCGGAGGCTGCTCGAAAACAGTCGCGCAATTGACTCCAGCACGGCAGATAGCTGACGGTCGGGATGTTGCCGGGTATTGCTTTTCAACCTCCTTAACCGCACGATCAAGCGGGGTGTTCTTAATAGTCACGCTGTTGGTCGGTTGAGAGGCGTCCGAGCTGGCAAAAGCAGTGTCGGCCAGAACACGCAGACGGAAAGGCTCCGCATTTTGCGTGTACAAAGCCTGCGCGTGCTTTGTCTTTGCTTCAGTGATCTTGTCGCACCAGTCTTTTCGGTTTTGGGCCGAGGAAGCGTACAAGGTATAAGTTCCGTTCAGGCCGAGATGTTTGATCTTGAACGGATAGAGAATACCGGCATCCTTGGAGTTCTCTAGAACAGTGGTGGGAACCAATGTCTTTCCTGACGCGTCGGTATTGGCGTGCGCGAGAGCTCCGGGTTGCGGCGATGGAGCTGCTGCAACCACACCTCGCATAGCCGATTTCACAACTGGATCTTCTCGGGTACTTTCAATGACAAGGAGATCCATCGGAATGGGCAGTTTCGACACATCGTAGGTCTCCTGTTTGTACACTTGCTTAGGATGGCTTGTAACAGACAGCTTCGCCAAAACAAGGAAGTGGTCAAAGAGGATGGCATGCGTGTCCACCAAGAACCGTGTCCGGGTACCCGGCCGCTGCAAGTCGCCACGGAAGACAACCTCTCGGCCTAAAAAGTCCAGGTTCAACTCGACGTCCTTTCGCATCTCCGGTCGGAGCTGTAGCTTGGAAGCAAGTTCCCGCAGGTCCATCTTCTTGCTCATTTCTCCGACTTTGTTGTCACACTCCAATGCAACGACCCTGATTTCTTCAATAGCTTGTGCCAGGTTTGTCTTTTCCTCCGAGTCCTTCGGCATATTTCGATGGACAGTATGCAAGAGTAAGGTGTATCGCTGAATCCGAGTAATAGGAGCCTTGAGGAAAGTGTCCCAGCTGAGTCGGTTGGACAGTTTGTTATCACGAGCCTGTGCCAGAAACGTGGCGAACTGGAAGTTTCTCTCATTCTCTTTGCGCATGAGGTAGTTTGCGTAGGGGAATGTCTCTGCATAGCTGATATAGACAGCTTTGGCTTTGCGAATCCACTCTCGGAAAATGTCAGCAAACCCGACGATGAACGGTCCCTGCTCTTTCTGTCGATACTTCAACTGCGCAAGGAGGTAATCCTCGTTGACCTTCTTCACCGCATCTACCTTTCCGAAGACGTCCGCCAGGAATTTGCTGGCTCTTTTTGCGGGGAGGATATTGGCTGTCGCTAGTCGATCGCGGTAGAGTTCTCGGAGGACATCAAGCTGGCCGATGTAGGAGTCTTCCGTAGTGACGATTTCATGCAAGTTGTTTTGTCGATCAATCTCTTTCTTAGGATGTGTCTCCCAGACTTCCTTGGGAACCTTGTAGAACGTAACCCAATCTTCCGCCTTCTTTTGAGGTTCCATGGCCTGCGTCCTGAGGTTAACCTTTTTGAGTGTTCGCATACAGTGGTGTGAGTAACAGCGTCCGACAACTTCAGCCTCGGTCTCCTGCTCGTGCAACAAAGGCGAGTAGCATCCGGTGCCAGTGACTTGGTACAGTACACCAGACATCGTTCCATTGCCAAACTTGACCCATTCTTCGTCTTTGACGAGGGCATTCTGATCGAGCATGTCCTGAACAACGCGCGCGGCAAGGGTCTCGGCATCTGCGATATTCATCGTCGGGACCTTGTGAGTAAACAACGCAACTATAGCTTCAACTACAGCGTGGACCTTTAGATCGTTCTCTTCTTCGGTTAGGTCTTTAATCCAAGCTAGAATAGCACTAAGAGCCCAGGGTTGGGAGCAGCGACGGAAGTCCTCGGACGAGAGTTTCGCCGGATGGAACTTCTTGCGACGGCCGGCGGGGATAACGGGCAGATCCAGGGTGATGGCAGCAGCTGCTGCGTCTAGAGGCGTGTCGAGCCTCAGACCTCCGTTTCGAAGCATCTCCTGCTGCTGCTTGTATTTCACCCTGTCTGCATCGGTCTTCGACCTGATTGGGGGGTCAGCACGAGGTCCAATGGGTTGGCTCGTCAAAGATGTAGACCGCGAAAACTGGGTAGGGCTGGGTGCGGCCGTTGCGTACGCATCTGGAGAAGGAACAGAAATATATGATTGGGGATACAATGTATCCTTGGATTCCTGTTGTCGGTATGTGCCGGCTGGCATTAAATGCGGGATAAGCGTCGCGTTATCGGTAGGCTCCTCCGGAGGCACTGGGAGCGGACGCATTCCAGGGTGGAAGAAGAGATCTCCAGGCTCATCAGCACCAATAGAGCCCTCGCTCCCTGAGTGATGAGACTGCCTACGGTGTGATAATGAGCCATCCGTCTCATCACCGTAATCAAAGCTCATCCGACGGTTGTATGCGCTGGGTTCGGACAAACCACCAGTTCCTCCCGCATCCACCCGTGCGTCCAATGGTACCTGAGGGAACGGATATGTATAGTCGTCAAATGGGGGGTAGTCGTACTCGTCAGAGTACTCGGCACGCTCTTCGCGGGAGGCACTCGAGCTATGTCGGGAGGTGGACGTCGTGTTAACTGGTTGTTCCGACTCCTCCCCGAACGGATTTGACTGCATAACTTTGTCATCATAGGGTGGATGTCCTGACTGGTTGTTGCCGCCATACGAAGGGTAGTAATCTGCGCGAGTGGTCTGTACGGGCGAGGGGGCAGTCACAGACGGGCGTTTACTCAGTGCACTAGTAGTCGAAGCATTTGTTCCCCGCCGGGTCATCTCCATTCGCTCGGCTTGGGCTCGGTCCTCCTCGTCTGCCATCCGCAACATGGCAAGCCCGGCCTCAGCTTCGGCATCACTTTCATCGCTGTATGCATCGTAGTTCACATACTGTCCGGTACCGGTTGCCATGCTTCCATTCGTATGCGTATGTCTCTCATCGGGAGACAGATCGACCGCAAGGGAACCGGTAGAGGGGTGGGCAGATTCAGCCGTTGCCAGTAGGTCAACCGCATTCTGTGTGTGTATATCGATGTGGAGTGGCCGGTCATCAGGCTGATAGGTGCTGGTCCACTGAGCATCTGGAATTGCGGCCTCAACCTCTCTAACCAAATCATCGTATCCCGTTCCTGGCCCAAAGTTCGCACTGGCTGTACCGTTCATGTATCCGGGTGACGGCTCGTTGTCGACTGGAGGTCCGGGGAGCGGACGAGCCTGAGGATGCCGAGTCAGTGTATCCGTTCTCCGAGGTGGTACAGGCGGTTGCGGCGATTGATGGATAGGAGGGGTAGGGAGGGATCGCGCGGGCGGGCGCACTGAGTTATATGGCTTGTCATAGCTATCGGCAGTGGAAAGATGCGCAGGAGGCTCGGGTGGTTCTTCGTCGACCGATGGCGTTCGGCTAGGATCGGAAAGACGCGACGGGTGGGAGAGGTGCGAAGGGATCGGGACTCCGCCATAGCGAGAGTTGTACGAGTTCAGACTCGAGAGCGATCCGCTGCCGGAAGCATAAGCGGTACTGGGTGTGGCCGGCGAGGCTAGACTGTAAGAGTTAAAAGATGATTGACTCGATTGCTGCGCGAATCCATATTGCGTCCCGGGTGATGTGCTAGAATACTGGGAAGAAAGGCGACTGCCGTAGGGATGGTCGGGCCCACGAGGTGGAGGCGGGGGAGGTAACGAAGTGTGCGACCCTGCGTTATAGGGATTCGGAGATAGAGGAGTTTGAGAGAACACCATGCTAGACTGTCGCTGTATCGTGGGAGACCCGAGGTTGCCGAGATTGGTTGCCTGATAAGCGGCCGGATTGTACGGCTGGTGCCCAGGCGACGTGCTGCTGGTGTTGCTACCACCGTAGGAGTTATTGGAATACGACAGCGCCGTATATGCAGTGCTCTGTTGTGATGTCCCAGGAGGTAATGGAGCGTACTGCTGGGGATTATAAGCGGGCTGTGTGGGCGACATCGGGGCGACGGATGAGGAATATTGGTATTGGTAGCTCGACTGAGATTGGGCGCGGGCGCGAGGCGGAGAACTCGCCGAGTATCGAGGGTCAAAATATTCGTCGCGCCCCGGACTAGCCAGCCCGTATGCTCCTGGGTGTTCGCTCACACTCGCACGGCCAGCGTATCGCTGGTTTGCGTCGAGGGGTCTCGTGTTGGCGGATGCAGGTGCAAAGAGACTCGCATCATCCCCCGCGTTATAACTTGGCACTCGTCGGAGCGGTGGATTGGTGGACGGAGGGGTGTAGGCGTCATAGCGCTGCTGGCTCCCGGGCTGTCCGTACTGCTGATTGCCATTGTGATAGTTCGCCATGCTGAGAAGGGACCATCGGGCGGGATCGAGGATCGGGTGAGGTGAGGTGTCAAGGTCGGAGAACGGCGAAGCCAAGGCCCATGCCTTGCAAGAGCGGGGCGGTGGGCCGAATAAATTGGCCGAGTAAGCGAGAGACAATGAAGCTAGAAGGAGAAAAAGACAGGAACAATAAAGCAACCAAAAGACAAAGACGGGGCGGAGTGAGGAATGAGGAGGGTCAGCGAGATGAAATGTCAGAGAGAGAAGAAAGGTGGTGGAGTTGCAGTTGGCAGTTGGTGTTGGCCCGTGTTCCACTCCAGCCGATTCAGCCTCATCGCACGTGGTCCCTGACCACCACTCTGGCAATAATGATCACTGACAAATACTGAGTACGGAGTATATTCTGGAATCTCAAGCAGACATCAGAAGCGATATGCGAAGGTCGAAGAACTGCGTGAGATGAGCAGGTGTGGTTGTGGCCCAGCATCCTGTCGCTTATGCCACACCTAGTGCCGTACGCACTACGCATACGAGGTTAGTAGGGAACTTAGAGACGGGCTATCCGAGGCTGTGCGCTTCATCATTACCAGGGTTGCCATGGTTTCTGACGACATCTAATCTATTATTCGACCTTTTCAGGTACAATCGTGCGCTTAGACAAACCGCCATCTATTAGCGAAATGACCCTCGCCTACTAAACACCAGCAAGGCTAGCAAGACAGCAAGGCAGCACAATTTGTATCGTTTCGTTATGGCTGATCTTCGGTCAATTAGCGATCAGTGCCATTTGGAGGTGGCCATCATATCCGCCCCAACCCACATCCTTGCAACTCACGCCTGTCAGATTCGCCGATATATATAGCTGACCATGGGATGGACCGGCCAGAATTTCAAGCTTATTTATCTAGTCTCGTTTGATCCGCTGTCGAATACAATAGGAGGGAGATCTCCATCAAGTCTTGCAGGCCAGATATTCTATTTCATTGGTTGCGTACTGTTAGATGAGCGATGGACACGGATTTATATGTTACAATGTTTCCTTGTCCAACATGTCGCACGTGGGAATTGTACGTTTTGGAAACCCTCTGCATTCGAACAACAAATTCGGCAAGTGCCGTAGCAATAATATAGATCTACCGCTGGAAAGCGTGCTCTTGACTAGTGGGCATGCATACTAATTCTATGTTCTAAATGGCGAGGACTGAGGAGCAGTGGCTAAGCCTGCTCCTGTTACAGCATTGATAACAAATTCCTCTTTAGTCATAAGCCCACTGTCCACAAGCGCTTTCTTCTCTTCCAGCTTCTCCAAGGCCGCATCATACTTCTCTAAATCACTTACTTTTCGCGCTGCAAATGCTGCAAGTTCTTCTGCATCCTCAAATTCCTTCTCACGCCTTGTCCACTCAGCAGCTCCGATATGCCGGCGCAGCTGCGTAAAAGGAAAGCTGCGGTTGTCGTTGAAGCCGGATGAGAGGAGCATGTGCAGCCACATGGCCCCAGATGCTTGTGACTATTTAACGAGAATAGAGAGCTCTTTCTCCTTGAACTCTGGTATTATCGCCTCTTCCTCCTCTAAGACGCGTATGAAGGTCTCAAAGGATTTGAAGTACTGAGTGAGAGGCAACCTTGGGTGGCTTGTCATCCTTGTAGTCCCACGCGCTGTTAATAGGCCTGTCTTTTAGAAGCCACTATGGTGCTGAGCCGAATAATTGGCAGGGTCTAATATATGACTACTCAAGATCTACTACTCTAACAACAGTCAGATCTTCCTTGCCATGTATAATGAGGTTCGCCAAGCCGAGATTATCATAAATTAGCTTAAACTTGCAATGGTCATATTTTGGATGGACAAAATCAGGTACCAGGCCTTCAAGAACCTTGAACGCTGTATACTTATTTTGAGCATGGTATGGACCAGTAGTCGAGTTGGGCTGATGAATGAGCTGCTCCCAGTCTTGCTTAACAACATATTGGAAATACTCCGTTGTCGTCGTAAACCCCAGGGCTCGATCACCTGGGCAAATGACTATTCAGCGCACGCTCTATCACAGCATTAGGGAGGGAAAGGTGTATACGTACCAGAAGTGTCAACTCCGCCAAATTGTAAGATGCTGTGCGCCTTGAATGTGAGCGGTCGTGGTAGTGGAGGACTCTGGGCTTTAGTATGTGGTGACGGCAGGCTGCCGATCTGGTCAAAGTCAAGCAAGAAGAGCTGAAGCAGAAAACTCGCTAACTGCCCGTAGATGCATTTAATATCGCTGTCGCTAATATCCTCCCGCATGACACTGGTGGGACGCTCGGTGTTCGGGTCCTTGATAATGTCGCTAAGACTGACGCCGTCCACAAAATCCATCATAATAAATGGACCTAGACCAAGTACGTTGCTAGCAGCGGAACCACACGCGTGCACCTTGGGACAGGGACTGTAGTTCTGTCATAGATCAGATTTAGAGCCGTTACCTCCACGGCAACCTTCTCGTCGACGTACTTGTCACAGACCATCCCCACGCGAGGGAATCGAACCATCCAGGCGGCGTTGCACTGAAAATCATCTTTATTCCGACATTAAATGCACCATGGTAAGAAGGTCCTTCAGATTGACAAGGAAGATTCTTGGGATGAAAAGATGACACCCATTGGCAGAGGTGGCCTGTCCTGTGTGTTTCGTTCACTTTATCAACCCAAAGCTCGCCTTGCACCTGGTGGACGAGGTCAAGAACCCAGTTGGTATCCAAGACAAGGCAGAATCACTGCAGAAGAGCACTGGGAGAATACAACTCTGATGAAAGAGTGAAGTGGGTGATGGAAGCGTGAGGAAGAGCCATCACAGCGGGATTTTCTTGGCGCGGCATCCATCGTGTTGTGTAACTCTTCAAGTCACGGCCGAAGAGAGTTGAATTCTCCTGGGCTACCTTGAATGAAGATCAGCCGAACCAGTCGGCTCCTGCATACACATGATTTTATATTAATGACCTCTCGTGTCTCTATCGCGGCCTGTTGAAAGACGCATCCAGCTCCCCGAGCCAGGCGAACCAAGGATTTGCCTAATCAGGAAATGTAGCAGAACAACCTACTTTAGTGAAGTAATTTTTTGAGTGCAGTTGATCCCTATTCTATAGAAGCTATGATCTCCATCTAATTAGTAGTAGTCTGTCCCGACCCACATTAATATAAGTCTTGAGTCTGGACGATGTCCGGAGTATAGGTTGTGATAGTTACCTACTAACAAAGGGAATAACCAGCCAAAGTCATGTTTGTTCTTATATTGATACCCAATGATTCCGGCCAAGATTTCACCTCTGGAAAACATATAATCTAATGAAAGTGATATATAAACTAAATCAGCGTGACAAATTTGGGTCTTAATGCGATGGTAGGTAGGTACCTAAGAAGAGAGATGCGTCGCGTCTGCGTGACATCATTAGATACAGGGACATCTCAAAAGGTGCCGCCTCAGCATCACGCGTAGATAGAAAACAGTCTCAAGCTCAACACCAACATAATCCTATCCATCATAAACAACTATAACAATGTCAAAACGCACCCTCGAATCATTCTACAAAGCCGTCACACCACCACAATCCAAACGCCCCAAACCAGACCCCAGCCCCAGCCCCAACCCATCATCTCTCACCTACACAAACCACCCCAGCTACCCACACCCAATCGCAAACCTGCCGCCCTCAATCGCTGAACCTCTAGCAAACATCGCCAAAGATGCAAGCGTAAACGCAAAAGCGAAGAGGATAAACGACCAGCCGCACCTAGATCTGTTATATTTCCACCCCTTGATTCCGTCCCCGACGGCGAGGGAGCTGTTCGAGTTCTTACGCCGCGAGTTACCCTTTTATCGCGTGCAGTATGAGATTAAGCGATTTGGAAAGGAGACGAAGATCAACACGCCGCGATTCACGACGGTTTTCGGGGTTGATGAGACGTCCGTTTTTGTACCGAGTCCGAAGCCAGATCATGATCTAACCAAACCTAAGACCGAGTCGACCGTCGCAACAGGTGCCAACCACAAAGATAGCGATGGCGACAATAACACGGACAACATCAACATCAACATCAAGCCCGAAGACCCAGACCCAAACACAGTTGCAGACACCCCCTTCCCCGAAATTACAGAAAGCACCCTCTCCCTAACAGACACCCAAACACGCAAACCCACCCCCGCAGGAAAATACAAAGCAACCCCGCGCCCCATCCCCCCAGCCCTCGACGCCCTCCGCAAAGCCGTCCAGGCCTCAATCGGAGACTCCTCAACCTACAACTTCTGCCTGGTGAACTACTACGCCACTGGCGACGACAGCATCTCCTACCACTCCGACGACGAGCGGTTCCTCGGTGCTAACCCGTCCATTGCATCGATCTCACTGGGTGCGCAGAGGGATTTTCTTATGAGGCATAAGCCGTCTGAAGATCCGGGTGTTAGTAACCAGCCGATGAAGTTCCAGCTTGCGGGCGGGGATATGGTTGTTATGCGCGGGGAGACGCAGGCGAATTGGTTGCATAGTATTCCGAAGAGGAAGGGAGGGGAGGCAAGTAGGGGGAGGATTAATATTACCTTTCGCAGGGCGGTTGTGAGGGGGGGGACGGAGAATTATTATACTTATAATGTTGGGGCGGGGGGTGTGTATCGGTGGGATGAGGGGAGGGGGAGGATGTGTTTGGTTGAGGGGGATGGTTAGTTAAGAATTTTCATGGCTACGGGATTTCAGATATCGGACTATCGCTACACGATAAACTGAGAGTGGTGAGGCGATAATGTCTCCAGATACTGGGCTATGCGGAGGAAGCACCATTGCATATATGTAATTACTACAAACATAGTACAAGCGCTCATGCGCTGAACCAACCCGACAAGGCGCAATGCAGATAAGCCTTTCTAAGCCCTGAATATATATGCTTCTCCAAAAGACTCTGTCTTCTTCCAATAATGCCGCGGTCTCCTTACAATGGTCACTGTAATCCCTCTGCTAGAAAGAATCGAGATATATATATACAGCCAGGAATAGGTGATCTTTTGCGTCTCGCCCTATGATTATTGACTTACTCCAGACCCCGAGGATTAAAGAGCCTCTAGCTTAGATTGCAACTTTAATACCGCACCAAGGAACACCTGATACCTTATAGCGCAGCCCTACTCGATTTGGGATTGTATCCTCTGTATGAGTCCTTAGTGCGCTGCAGGATTTGAACCTAACTTGAGCCGAATTGAACTCTTGCCCCACATGGCCAAGTATGTAAAGATCTTAGCTTATTTATGGGTGGCTGTTACTACCGTGAGGTTAATGGAATCTCGTCTTTATACTATATCTCCTTATACTATATCGCATTTCACTTTTGCGATTTGGCATCCATGTCATACTATGTCCCTCGCGGATTTGTCATGGTAGTTTTATCTTCGAATCTTGAGAAGAAGTGGAGATCAAAGGATTGCTCTGTTGAATTAGTCGTGTATATATCGCGCCGGTATTGAAGATAGCACGACCTGGAGACAATCAAACATTTAATTTGGATATCAGAAATCACCCCGGAGGTAGATATAGAAATGGGCAAGTATGGCGGACTGTACCCTGTAGGAATAACCATATCCTTTCTAAATATCGGAAATGCGTATGCAGCGTAATTTATAGGCAAGGCAGTCAACTTATGTGCGATTAGACGAAACCCGAGCGCAAGTTGTTGAAATTGAAAGGGAAGACCGCAGAGGCATATGCAATGACACAATATGCAGAGTGCATAAGATCCCCAGAGTAGCGTACTGTAGTGGGTCGAACCAGCCGGAGAAACAGGGTCCATCACTTTACCTCAAGCCATGACGTTGTTCAGCATATTTTCAATGCAAAGCGCTCTCCGAACATCTGCCGAAAGCGAAAATGGTGAATGATCCACAGCCGATCGGCTACGTATGGCTAGCACGAGTCAGGTAAAGGGATATGCTGAGGATCAGGTATACAAAAGCCAAGAAGAGATCGCTTGGCTGATGCTGAGGGTTGTAGTTCGAGGAAGTGTGCCGAGCACGTAGCCTTCCAAGCATCCAGCCAAGTCCTCTTGGTCAACCCTCAAGCCTCCCGTCTTCTCGGCATTTCGGGACGCCGAACATTCGTCGTCTTGAGCAGCGTTGATGCAAAACCACGATATATTGTCCAGACTTGGGACATGTGAACAGTGCTGTGTGAGAGTGATTGTTTCTCAATCATGCAGCGAGAAAAAGTTTCTGTGGGTTGGCGATCGATGACGTATGTTGTCTTTTCTGCTCTCGGAGCTGCGGTTGATCGGGTGGACCTTGCCCGACTGCTGTGCCCGGCTTCCGATTCTTCAGTCTTCACCCTTTGATTTTCTGAGAATTGCGAAGGATAACGAGAAGTTCTTCGTATTCAGGCGCATAAGTATACTCATACCAACTCGCTACTTGGTCCATATTCGGTGCAACTTCACAAAATGGGAGACAGCCGTGCCTCTAGGGTTAGCAACGAGCCTACGTTGACTCGCTGAGGCCCTTCGAGGCCCCGATCTGCCTTCCGGGCGGCCGTACGGCGTAGCACAGACACAGTGGCCGTAAGCAATCTAGCCCGAAGAAAAAGGATTAAGCATAACCCGTAACCAGTAGCCACTCGGCCGCTCTGCTTCTGGGCAGGAACCGTGGGCACCACTGTGGTCCCTTCAATCCGGTTTTGACGCAATACTGGGGCTTCCCCTCCGTCTTCTGTTGCTGAACCGATGATGTCGATGATCCAGTGGCAGAAAAATCGAACATAATTATACCTGCGGAAAAATGTCCCTTATAAAGACCTACCCCGTTGCTCCCTCTTACCCCTTGCTTGACATCCCATCCCCACAACAACATGGCGGACGCCGACCCCCGCGAAGTCCAACAGGCACTTTCTGCCCACCACAAACCCCCTTCTGAAAAAGATGGAAACCCTGATAATGGAGGTACGGCGGATGCTCCTATCATCCCGAGCACAGGCGTCGAAGCAGCAGAGCAGGAGATGGCTGGGAAGGAGAGCATTCGCTCTGACGGGAAGCGTGAACTGAAGGAATATGAATGCTACGAGAAGCTAGGCTACTGCTGGCCGTCGTGGAAGAAGTGGTCGTACCTCGTCGCGGTCGCATTCGTGCAGGTGTCGATGAACTTCAACACCTCTGTGTATCCCAACGCGGTCATTCCGCTGTCTGAAGCTTTCCATATTAGTGAGCAGCATGCGCGGACTGGTCAGATGGCGTATCTTGTGGCGTACTCTATTGGATGTGAGCTGTGGGCGCCGTGGAGTGAGGAGTTTGGGCGCTGGCCTATCCTCCAGCTCTCTATGTTCTTGATCAACATCTGGCAGATTCCCTGCGCTTTGGCGCCAAACTGGGGAACTATCGTCGTTTGTCGTGCACTTGTAAGTCCCCTATCACCCTTGGTTATATTTGCCAAGTTACCTCTGCTAACAAACTAGGGCGGTCTTTCTACTGCTGGTGGTAGTGTCACGCTTGGTCTGATTGCCGACATCTACGAGAAAGAAACCCAACAGTTCCCACTGGCATTCATCGTCCTGTCCTCCTGCATTGGTACCAGTATCGGTGGTGTCATCGGAGGTCCAATTCAGCGCTGTGAGTCCCCACCCTAGCTTATCCCCAACAGCTAGCTAACAGCTGCAGTCCTCGACTGGCAATGGTTCTTCTGGATCCAACTCATCTTCGGCGGCGTCACCCAAGCCATCATCTTCTTCATGCCCGAATCGCGCTCAACAATCATCATGGACAAAGAAGCCAAGCGCATGCGCAAATCCGGCGAAGACCCCAACGTCTACGGTCCCAACGAGCTCAAGAAGCCCCGCGTCTCCCTAAACGAGGCTTTCCACATCTGGATCCGCCCCTTCCACATGCTCCTCACCGAACCCATCGTCTTCTGCCTCTCCCTGCTCTCCGGTTTCTCAGACGCCCTCATCTTCACCTTCCTCGAGAGCTTCCCCATCGTCTACGAACAGGGCTGGGGCTTCGGCACCCTCGCCGTCGCCTGGGCCATCATCCCCATCAACCTCGCCTACTTCATCACCTACTTCAGCTACTGGCCCTGGTTCTGGCGCGACCAGCACCATAGAAAGAACATGGAGGAATCCGACATGCTCCCCGAGCGCCGCCTCAAATGGCTCCTGTGGCTCGCCCCACTCGAACCAATCGGCCTCTTCGGCTTCGCGTGGACATCCTTCGGGCGCGAGCGCGGCATCCCCTGGATCGCTTCTATGATCTTCTCTACCTGCGTCGGTATTGCTAATTACGCTATCTACCTCTCGACCGTCGACTACATGGTCGCCGCCTACGGCGTCTACTCGGCCTCCGCGACGGGCGGTAATGCCTTTGCCCGTGACCTGCTTGCTGGTATCTCCGCGATGTATGCGACGCCGATGTACACGAATATCGGCGACAAGTGGCATGTGCAGTATGCGTCGACTGTGCTGGGGTGTCTCTCTTGTTTGGTGGTGTTGCCCATCTATGTCTTTTATTGGAAGGGGCCGCAGATTCGTGAACGGAGTAAGTTTGCGAAGGCGTTGGAGGCGGAGAATAAGACGAACCAGGGGAGAAGGGCGAGTCGGATGAGCCAGCAGTGGGGGTCTGTGTGATTCTTGCGTGTTGCTGGCTCTGTTCCAGGGGCTTTTGGTGCTTCTAGAAACATACTTTGGCGACGATTCCGGTCGAGGGCCCTGAAGAGTATCAAGCTTCTAGGGATATTTGGGAAAATCGTCCAGAGGAGAGGTCAAGGAGAGAAAATTTCTAACAGCTGGTTGGAGCTGAAGAAAAATAACGACGACATGACGTTTAGAGACCCCTGCCTGGGTTTACACGATGTACATATGCTTTCGTTTTTGCGCATAAGTTTGGACGTTGGGAGTTGGACGAGCATTGCAACTAGATCTTGTACATTACTGGCATTTGTACATATCCTTCTTTATTATAAAGATCCAAAGGCCTGATAAAGCCCCTAGTAGCTGGATAGAAGCTAGACCGTTCGTAGATAATCTTCCTTCCTCATGCACTCCTATATCTTTAAAATCCTTTATTGAGTAAGTCGCTACGAACCATTTTTAGCCCCCTTTCTAACCTAATTCCTCCACTACATACATCTACTCACTCATACCCTGTGTAAATATAGCATCTATCACGTTGACTAGACATAATCGTACCATATTACTGGATGTCACTTATCGGAGGAGTAAGCCGCTTTGGTGTTTCACTCGCTGTGAGGGTTTCTCCTTCCTCCCTGGACCCCAGCCCATCTTGAGCAAGGAACTAGGATGATGACAATTTCATCAAGAGCGTAGCGTTGCTGGACGAAGACGTAATATATGCCAAGATATGCATCTTCTAAGAACACGAGTGGCCGACCAGGTGCATCGGGCGTTGAAGACCGGAGTATAAGCAGATGTGGTCAGCTACGACACCCAGATCTCCCGTCCCAAAACCTATCATAGTGGCGCCTAGCTAGGGCTGGCGGCTTATGCCTTTTACCTGACCAGGAATTTCTGTATATACCAGCTTTCAGCTTAATCAGAGAGTGAGATATCACTGTCCACCCCACGCCAAGATGAACGCCATTACCCTCGATATTCACGCGTTTCCGTGCAATACTTGGCAACATACGAGATTGGTGGCCGTCGAGATACTATTCCATACTGCAACAACTCTATTTCGATCCTTTCTGTATACCAAGAGGGACTTTCCCGCTTCATGGCTAGCCTTGCATACCAAGACAAGTACGAGCTTCGTGTCAAGAGTGATGCCATTACTTGCGCAATGGGTCCCCCGCATGCGTTTAATATTTAAGGGTTCTCATAGTGTTGTTCCTTCAACATTCAACCTGCATCCCACCTGACTCCCTAAGATTTCCAACCCTAATCAATACAGCCATGAAAATCACCGCAGCCCTCTCGGCTCTTACAGCCGTCGCCTACGCAGCTTACCCCGGCGACATCATCCAATACTGGTATTTACCTACGCCTCCACCTCAACCTCAAGCATACCTATCCCCTCCAACTAACACCAACAAGGGCCGACCAATCCCTCCTGCTAACAAACAGCTCCACCGTCGGCGGCCTCCCCTCCCCAGCCTCAGCCTGGTTCCCCGCCATAGTCCACGCCGCAATCTACTCCGCCGCGCTCTTAACATCCAACGCCTCCCACAGCATCCAACAACTCGCCGTCTCCCACGCCGCCCACGACACCCTCACCTGGACATTCCACGGCGTCCGTCTAGCCCCGACAATCGACGACGCCCTGCGCACCGTCATCCCAGCCATCGGAATCCCCCAGTCCTCCCCTGAGTATCAAACCGCTGCATCGATTGGCCAGAACGCCGCTGCGAAAGTCTTAGCCGCACGAGCGAATGACGGATTCAATAACTTCGTCGAGTATACCTTCGGTCCTGAAGAGCCAGGCGTGTATCAAGCTACGCCCGGTGGCCGATTCCTCCCTGACTCGCCGCAGGCGGTGCATATCCGGCCGTTCGGGGGGATCAAGAATATTACAGCATTCCGGGCGCCTGCGCCGCCAGAGGCAACGGGGGAAGGGTATGAGGAGTGGGTGATTGAGGTTCGGGACCTGGGTGGTGTAGATTCAGTGAGCAGGACGGAGGACGAGACGCATATTGCGTATTTCTGGAGGGAGTCGAGTGTTGCGTGAGTATTGCAGCCCGGTCCAATCCTGTAAAGAAGATATGAAAGAAGGAATGCTAATTGTTGATTGTGCTTGGGGGTGATAAGAGGCTGGAACCGCTTCGCGCATGCAATCGTTGGAGATAGTCTTGCCGACGATGTGGTTTCCTCGGCGAAATTCTACGCGCAGCTTAACTATGCGCTTGCGAATGCGGCGATTGGGGCTTGGGATAGCAAGTATGCATGATCTCTCACGTTTCCCTATCTGCTCTTGCGAGACTCCCATAGAGATGACTGACATGACACAGATTCCACCACAACCACTGGCGCCCCATAACAGCCATCCACCGCGAAGGCATCTGGCTCTCCTCCGGCCTCGACGTGCACGATCCAAGCTGGACGCCTCTCCTCCGTCCGACACCTAGCCACCAGGACTACGTCTCGACGCATGCTGCGTTTGGTGGTGCGGGCGCCGCGGTGCTGAAGCACTTCAATGGCGGCGATGAAATCGATGCGTGGTTTAGCAGTAATGTCACCCTTGATGATCGGGGGGTGCTGACGAGACATTTTACGAGTATTGACCAGGCGAAAGTGGAGAATGCGCGGAGTCGGATTTTTGGAGGGGTAAGTCTATTCTAGTACTGAATCTTTTATATCAGTTTTTGGAGCGAAGTGGAGTGGAGTGGACCTGACGAGGTGCTAACTATAACTGTAGATCCATTTCACGTATGCCGGTGACGCGGGGAATGAGCAGGGGGTTGCGATTGCGGAGGAGACGTTGAGGTTGTTTGAGGAGCATTGGGATGAGTTTTAGGGTGGGCTTTGGAGGAGAGAGAGGAGGACACCGTGAACCTTATCCAGATAAGAGTTGCTTGCTCTCGGGTCGTATTGCAATAGAACAGGATACGAGCCCTGACAAGGTCATGGTCAAAGAAAAGGTTCAGGTTAAGCGCCCCCTTTCGCTAAGAAGCAACTCCATCATGGGCATTGAAAGTACTTGTACAGACTGTTAAGTATAAAACGTCTATACTAAGCTAAGAAGGTAAGAAAGGAATAGGCCAAAAGAGGCAGGCGCGAGCAAAATGCTTGCAGGTAAGGTCCGGTCGTGCCTGTCAAGTAAAGAACAAACAATCTAGTAGAAAGGCGCGACCTACAACAAAAGAGAGAGGAAGGAACGACCTAAAAGGCTTGCATCGCACCTTCCTACTGAGAGTACAAACGCCCGAAGAGGAAGGCGCAACCCCGGACCTTATAGGATAGGAAGGTGCGTCATGGCTTGGGCAAGAAAGGAAGGAGCGACCTAACTGCATCGCGCCTTCCGCACGACGATAGGAACGCCGAAATAAGAAGGCATGACCCACGACCTGACAGGATAGGGGGTGCGCTGTGGGTGAGCTGAGCATGATGGGAAGGAACGACCCAACACATCGTGCCTTCCGCATCGAGGGTTATATGCTGAAAGAGGAAGGCGTGATGCAAGACAGGGACCTCCCTCATGAGATGGGAAGGAGCGACTGGCCATCTGCTCTGCCGCACACACCGCGGTCTCCTTGAAGAAACTCAGTCTTACCTATTCGCATTGTATGTCTTCCATTAATATTACAGTAGGTTCGATAAAATGGAGAGAGTGTGATGGAACAACCTCCCAAACTTCACCCTTCATTGTCGGGTTGACTTCTTTCGCAAGCACTCCATCCTGCTGTGGATTTTCTCTTGAGTCTCTATCACCTAATTCTGGGACGTGTAGCACTAGGCTTGTGTATCTGGGAAATGACCTGGGGAGTAGCAGTGGATCATTCCGAAAGGATTTGGCCTAGTCCACTGAAAGCGTAGGGCAGTGCCTGATAAGACCTGACCTCGACTATCCTCGTTAAACACTAACAGTCGCTGTCCCCAGTACACAATCTTTCAGCAACGTGTCTTGCAATTTCTAAGTTCTTTATTAATGCAGTGAAATGAAGAGCCGTGATAGCTTGGCCAGAACTTTCTCATCGACCGGTCAAATCGATGTACTCTGTGAGAGACTGCAGCGAATTCTTTCTCTGAGAATCAGGAAACGAAGACCACTAATTAGACCCATTGAGCAGTTTCAACGCAGCTCAAACCAACAAGTCCATATAGCACTCAAGGTTTAGAATAATTTAACCGCCCTCTCCTCCCCTCTTTTAATTTCCCCTTCCCTCCTCTAACACACTCAAGTCTCAGCTACTCCATCCCATCGTTTCCACCTCGGTCCAAACTCCCCCGCAAGCATGAATTAACCCGAACCGATCGACATGCCACGCCCGCTAAATGCGGGGGTTGCCCTAACCCTGACGAAAGCACCCCCGGACGAACGCCAAATCGGGGTATTTGCCGGCGGGTATGCAGATCATTTCTTGGTCGTTAATGCAACGAGATGTGCCTCGGAGAAAAACGTCATTTTCTGGGGACTTTCCAGCAATCAGAGTTGAAAGGTGTCTAGGTTTATGGGGTAGGTAGGTGTGGTGATGATGCGGAGTGTGTGGTATGATGGGGTGTTCTCGGCTGGGTTCTTGACTGAAAGGTAGGTATAAATAGATAATGCCCTCAGCATAGGTGACCTAAATACTAGCAGTTACACCGACATCCATTGTAATAGAAGCGAGAAACAAGATGAAGTTCACAACTCTTGTAGCAGGGCTTCTCGCCCTCCCTCTCACCCTCGCAATCCCGACCATCCCCCTCAACAAGCACCTGTCCAAAAAGGCCGACCCAGCCAAGGCCGGCTACCTCGCTGTGTACTGGACAACAGAAGACGAAAGCGTGTATTTCTCGCTAAGTTCCAACGAAGACCCTCTCGGATTCCAATCTATCAACGGCGGAGAAGCAGTTATCTCGCCGACGCTCGGAACGAAGGCGATTCGTGACACGACTATCATTGAAGGTCGTGGTGAGGATGAGGGGAAGTATTATATTATTGGCACGGATTTGGATATTGATACTGTTTGTTCCCTCTCCCCTTTTGTTCATTGGTTTAGGTTGTGGGCTTGGTTGGCAGGGCTGAGGCTAACTCTTGCACAGACAAACTGGGATGCCGCAACGCGCAATGGGTCAAGGGCGTTGTTTGTTTGGGAAAGTGAGGACTTGATCAACTGGACTGGGGAGAGACTTGTGACTGTTGAGGATGAGCGGGCTGGTATGGCGTGGGCGCCGGATGCTGTTTGGGATGAGGAGCAGGGGCAGTATTTCGTCCATTGGGCGACGCAGTTGGTATGTCAATCTCTGATCTTTCCAAGGGGAAAAGAACTGATAGAAGCAGTACTCCGAGGACGACCCTAAGCACACCGGCGAACCAACCCTGATTAATAGCTTGCGTTATGCCTACACCAGCGACTTCAAGACGTTCACCGAGCCGCAGACGTATATCTCTCTTGCTCCTGAGACTGCCATTGACCTGAGCTTTATCCAAGTGGATGAGAGCACGCTCGTTCGCTTCTATGTTGATGGTGCTTCCACAACTCCTATCCAGGACATCAGCACAGGTGGACTCTTCGGTGAATGGACGCCGCTTGACGGCACTATTGAGGACAGCGCTAGCTTCGAGGGTGCGTATCCATTCTGGGATAATGTGGAAAAAGGCAAAGCATACCTGCTCTGTGACCGCGTTGGTGGTAACCCCGGGGTCGAGTCCTGGGAATCGACCGATGTGACCTCTGGCAACTGGGTGAGGAACAACGAGCATGATTTGAGATTCATGCGCCACCTATCAGTACTAGCAGTGACGCAGGAGCAGTATGACGCCCTGAGTGCCCTCTAAGTGTTGTTACCCCGGCGCGCGTTGTATCTCAGTCTATCGCTAGAACTATTGCTCGAATCGTGCCATCTTATCGTGTATAGATTCTTGCGTGGCACCGAATTCCTTCAAGTGCCTCATAATTCGTAGATAGCGCTCCTCAAGGGCAAGCGAGTACGGGGTTTGTCCCCGCTTGTTGACATGGTTAGGGTTCGCCCCGGCTTTCAAGAGCAACCTGACGACGGCCGCAACCCCGGTTTTGACTGCTTCAAAAAGTGGAGTCTCTCCGTCACAGTCAACGGCATCGACCTCCACGGAGTCAGTGTCCAACAATGCTTGGACAATTGACTTGCGCCCCTCACTCGCAGCTTTATGGAGCGGTGTTTGCTGGCGAAAGTCGCGTGTGTCTGGCGGTACGTTCTGACCGAGGAGGTGCTGAACAGCCCAGAGATGTCTGTCTTCGACGGCACTGTTCAACTCGGAAATAAGCCGCATCGACTCTGTAATATCAATCCCAAACTCGGCTCGAAGGCACCACAGAGCTTTCATTCGAGATGAAGCAGCTATTGTTGCCAACACTCTCTCAGTCAAGGAGGCTGAAACCATATCTCTGTGGTAGATGATCAAAGAATCTATGCGATCGTGGAAGCGCCAAGAGCCCTGGTCATAGCACGCTGCCATAACGATATCCTCTGTAGAAGGGATATAGCCCCCCCGGTGATTGTGAGCTTGATTTAAGATAATCCTAACAATTTGTGGATCATATAGGGATCGCTTAGCAGCCGCCTTTATGATGGAATCTGTTATGGGGATGTCCTGGGCATGACTGAGGAGTAATGCCAGACCCTTATACGTGCCGCGCACAGCCGCCTCCAGAATCGCCTCCGTCACAGGAATATCGGGACCAAATCGTTTGTAAAGAATTCTGAGAAGCTTGTCACTGTTGACATTTTGAGCCGCGGCCATGACGATACCCTCAGTGACCTCCAAGCCAGCGCCAGCCATATCAAACAAAGTATCTAATAGCGCCTCCGAATGAGACCAGTTGACACACGCTTGTTGAATCAACTCATCATCGATAAACCTTTTTCCATCTAGCTCACGAATAAGTCTTTTCATCAGGAACGCATCGTGTCGGTGTGCTACTGTGTGAAGGAGGAGCTTTACTAGGTGCCCCTCCTCTGGGAAGCCCACAGCAGCATGAACTGCGTTGCTGGTAACTATGCTCTCGTCCGCACAACCTAGGAGTAGCTTGAGGATTCCATAATCTGCCTCTGCCGCCGCGAAGAAAGCCTCCTTTGTGACTGGAGATCGCTTTTCATGTACGAGTATTTTCAGCGTGTCCTTCGCATATCGTTTCAAGGAACGAACAAAATCTGCTGTGATAGAGACTCTAAATCCCGGTTCCTGAGCAATAAGGGTATGTAAGATTTCGCATCCATAAAGATGGTTACCAACGGCAGATATGCTGATCTGCTGGAAGAGATAAAGGTCGTGCTGCATGCCTCGCTCAATCCGCTGAAGGAGAGCAACAATATCTCTTGCTTCGCAAGTTCTTGCGCGGTGGATTATGAACTCGTCCGTAATAGGAAGCTGTCTGGTGCGGCGGCCTAGCATAACCACTGCGGTTACCTCGGGGTCGTATCTGCGCGACAGTATTTCCAAAGCTTCCACGGAGGACGTAAGCTGACAGACTCGATCAGAAAAGATTGACTGAGGGCTCCGGGCAACCTCTATCAAATCTTCCTCCGTAAATGCCGAGTCAGAATCGAACCGATGTAGCAGCAAGTGTAGTGATCTCTGGTTGTGTTTCAACGCGATCTGTGAAATAAGGTCGCTACGCATAATCATGTGCTCTTCGCTGTCCAAAAGCTCTGGTATGGTACGCTCATCAGTCGCAGCATAGAATATGGCTGTTCGGAGCAGACTGTCTGTAATTTGCAGGTCTCTCATTTTAGCAATGAGCAGCCGCAGGACTTCCTTCCCGGAGACTCCATTAAGGGTGGCAGCTCGAAAAACCTCTGTAGAGAAAGAGATGCTATCCTGGACTCTGTCGAGAAGGGATCGCATATGATCAAGCCCATATTTCCTATTTTCCGCTGCCGCCATCAGTAAACCTGGTGTCACTGGGATTGAGTCTCCTAAGCGTAAGACATCTTCCACCTGTCCCCCACTCGTAATCGTTGAAGCGTATACCTCCAGCCATTGACTGTCGTGAATCAACCCTGACATGCTCTCATCAGATTTGGCGGCTCGCGGGCAAAGAGACCGTATTATCTCTAACCCACAATTCAGATTTCTAGCAGCGGCTGTAACAACATATTTTGTGGCTGGTGAGTCGTCGCCGAGAAATTCGAGTAATAGCGTCATAATCTGAGCACCTTCTGTCTCGTTTATCGCAGCAGCGATCAAAACCTTCCTAGTAATCACTTGCTTCCCAGTAATCACTTGCTTCCCAGGAAGGTGGTCCAGGATATGAGCTATTATAGTAACCGTGCTTTCCAAGACCGCAAATTCAATGAACTCCTCATCTAGAAGTTGAGGACTCCCTGATTTCGCTAGCAGCAGCAACAGCAGGGTTTCATCCTTAGCTCTAGCTGCTACCTTGATCATCTCCGACGAAACCAGAATGTTTTTGCACTTTCGCAGTAGGAACATCAATACGCTGACACAGTAGTCAGTGCCCTGTTTCCATAATTTGCGCATTGTTGGAATATTGCCTCCGAGGCGGTCGATCAGAAAATCCAATGGCCGGTGGTCGAAACTATCACCTGAGAGTGCAAATCGGTTAAAAGCATTCAAATTCATCGTTATGGGCATGCGGTCGCCCAATCGAGCCCACAGCATTTGCAATATGTCGAAGCCGTGATTTGCGTTCTTGAGGACGGATTGAAGAATATCTTCGGTAACCAACGAGTCGCCCTGTACATGATCCAGAAAAATGGTCATAAGCTTTGCATCGCCGTATTCGGCGAATATTCGCAGCGTGTTCTCTGAGGCTCGGACCTCTTCGCCGTGGTAGTCCAGGATGGATGACATATGCTCGAGGCCGCTGTGCGTGTTTTGAACTATGTGGGAAACAAGTCTGTCACTGAATGAGAATGTATCCGCTTGTTGCTGGACAAGCCATTTGAACAGCTCCGTGTCTCGCCTCAGAGCCGCGCGTTCAAGAATCCAGGTCGGAGTGGAAACCTTGTCCTTGGAGTGGTCAAAAGCCGCTTGAATAATTTCTCTTTTGACGTGTATAGCCTGTAGCATGGCCTCTATTACATCGATCACCACACTAGCATTTGGTTCTATTTGTTTGAGCAGAAAAGAAAAAACCCGCGTTTTTCCATGCCGCGCGGCTGCCAATAGGGCATTACGCAGAGCCCTGGGATCGTCCAGTTTCTCTAGGGCGTAGGTAGCAAGTGGTAGGATTTCCGTCTCGGCTGCTAGCTCAAGCGCAGACAGCCACCAATTCCGTATCACACGAATGTTATGGTATTCACAAAAGACATTCCACCTTTTGAACTGGGACTCTGGCTCGAACATAATCGTATGACGGTCCAAGACCTGGAATTCGGATTCGGACAGAGAGGCATGATCTGGCCAATACTGGGCCGAATAGAAAAGAAATGGATCGGTGATGTTGGTGTAGCGGTAAATGTCGAGCGATCCGAAAGCATCTATAACGCGGTCAAGGCATCTGTACGCAAAGCGGGCATGTGTTTCCTGTTCCTCAACCACTCGGCTACTGCTCCGAAGCAAGAAATCTTTCAGAGATTTGTGGAGGAGAGAAACGATGTCATCTTGCACGACGACTAATAGGCGGCACATATTGACACTATCAAGGGTAAAAGCGCATCGTACGTCGTTGTTATCCTCCAGATATAACTCGCAGACATCCGCTAATTCGAGTATCGTAAGCGGGCGCATAGCGATGGCCACAAATCCAAGGATACGAATAACAAGGTCGTAATCGCTCTGGCTATACTCTTTGACAGAGTTTAACAAGTCCTTATAAAGGGAGTCAAGACTTCGCGGTAACATCTGGAGGGTCGCGACGGCGTCCTTCGAGGCAACATGAAGTAATTCACGGCATGCAATGCCTACCCATAGAGGAGTTCCGTCTGCTTTGTCTCTGAGTATCGCAATAATAGACTCTTTCACTGATATTGGGTAATTGTTCCTCCTGCTCAATTTGTCAACTTCCTGGTTGATCACAATGTCAACATCCTCTCTCAGCCTAGGAAAGACAGCCAGATCGTGACGATAGAACTGACATAAATGTCGACCAATTTCTTCGTAAGGCCTGCTTGTAATCAAAAAGTTGATTCGGAGGTCATTGTGATCTCTACTTGGTTGACGAAATGTCTCAGAGAGTTGGCTCAACAAGCACTCCTGGGACTCCCGCGTACACTCGTCCAAGGCATCGAGGATGCAGTATATCTCGCCCAGATGGCCTCCTAACGCCAGAAGAATGGACCACAGAGAGTCGAATGACTCAAACATATGCTGCTTTTGGTCACGATATCTGTCCAAGAGGATGATTATCAAGTGAGGATGCTTTTTGATGAGCTGATATATTATACCGCGGAGAATCGAAGTAGCGGATTGATGCTTGTCGGAACTGGAGTCGCAGAAAAAGTAAATGAGCGTATTTTCGGTATTCTTGAACAACGCGTGCTGCTGCAACATCTCCACAATTGCAATCGCCATGGTAGATTTCCCCACCCCCGGGTTTCCGTACAGCCAGAGTAGCTTCGGCTTTTCAGCATCACTAGCGTAGCCCAACCATCGGTTCAACTGTTCTGTCTCCAAGATCCAAGTACAAGTCCCAGCAGCGTATCCCCCTTTTATGCGCTTTATCCGACACAGGTCTTCCTCTGGGTCTGTAATAAAGAGATGCTGGCGACATTCAATCTCTTCAGGGCTTGCAGTTGAGCCACCTTGGAAGGTTAGGAGCCGCCGAGAGCCAGGTAGCGTAGGTTGACTTACCGTCTCGTGTCTGTGTTGGAATTAAAGCTTTTGGGGCGACTGAGAGGAGCAGCTTCGCATATGCAGCCGCCGTCATCGCGGCATAGCCTTGCCATTTCTTCATCTTGTGCGAGTCAGAGTAGTCATAAATGCCGCGTACTACCAGACAAGGGAGATGGTTCATGATTCCTGCAGCTTCCATCTCAAAGCACAGAATGGGCGAGTTCTGACTGAGGGAATCGCGAGTAGGTCCGTCCTTCATTACCTGGTTGCCAGATGCAATGAGTCCGTACCAGATATGCGGTTCCTCAGTTGCGCGTGAGTGACGCTTCACCAGGCGATCAATATCGCACTCGCTACAGTCATCTTCGAATTCTGGATGAGCGTAGGATGCTTCAAACAGCTGATCTCTTTTCCCACCGGGACATGCAAAACTTTTCATTCGTGGGTCCAGCCGCTTTTTGATTATAGACGTGAGTGGATCGGCCATGGTTGGGTACTGCGCTTCGAGGCTCGAAACAGATCCCAGTAAAAGGTCAGGAGGCCGATTCAGAGTTCCAGTTTGAACAAAATGACCACCCGACATGGTTTTCCCAAAATCGTATTGCACAACGCCGGGATAGTTGTCCACTGGCTTGCTCACGACGACGTCTCCTAGACGAATATCGAACTTTCTGCTAGGTACACCACCGCCGATTCCAACCATTAGTCCGTATAGCACATTTGGAAAGGTCGATCGCAGATGGGTTACAACGGCGGCAGCAGAGTTCGTGCCGATGCCCCCAGCAGGCAGGCAGACCATTACCACGTTGTGTCCGCTAATTGTGCCGAGCAGGTACGAGTTGGTATCGGCCTGGCGCGACGGAAGTTCCTCGTGCGTCTGATCAAACATGGCCCTGCCAGCTGCCATCTCATGGGGGAGGGCGCTTATCCAGGCCACGGTGTAGTCGCCGTGAGATAGCTTTGACGAAGCCATCGTACTTGATGGTTCATGGAGTCATAGATTTGGTGAATCTTCGTTCCTTTCCGTGATGGTTGGCTATGAAATGACCCAGGGAAGGAGGAATCTGGGGAAATGAAGAGATGGAGAGATGAACCGCGCCAAATCGCCGTAAAAGAAGCAAAGCAACGCCAAGACGAGGCTGAGGAGGTCAGCCTTGCCTAACTACCTACCCCTCAACAACACATCATTGACAAGTGTGACAGATTCAAGAACTTGGCATGTAGCTCTTATATACAGTTATTACAAGACCCCAAAGCTGTGGTTGTCGGCTCGCCCCGCCTTGTACCTATTGTTCCTCGCTGGGAACTGTCCAAATGCCATATCCCCTTGATTTCTTTCTACACATCTTTCGCAGCGTTCATAGACTAAACTCCAGCCGATTGCCTGCAAAATCCCTAGCGAAGAACCGGCTGGGGTACTCAACACCTTGTGCACCTGGAAACGACTTATCAGCAATCCGACCTGTTGCTTACCGGAATCGGTATAAAACACCTGAGTTCTGTTCCCCTGGTTGATCTGCATTCAAAGGAGCTGCCTCTCCACCTCGTACATGGTGATCCCATATCCGCTGCTGCAGCTCGAGGAGCTTCTCTTGTGATTCGAGCTTGAAGCACGGATGGCGCTTGGAGGTTTTCGTTTCGTTGATACCGGGCGCGACGTGGACTTGCTGACCGGAGGTTCCGATGTCGAACCTGTTTTCGTCAGAAGAGAAGTTGTCAAAGCGACTGTCGCGTTGCTTACCATAAGATTGTCCCCTTCTGCAGGTGTGGTACTGGCGCCGGAGTGAGGCCGAGTGTGCCAGCGTAGAATTCCTCGGCTTGATCCAGCGCGTCAGGCGGAACGAGGACGTTGATATGCGCGAGTCCAACGATCATATTGTCGACAGCAGGAAGAAATGCAGGATGTGTGAAGAGGAAGAGAAGGAGAAAGTGCGGAGGGGAGCTGGAGGAGGGGCAACCTTTATCCACCCCGCATTTTACGATAAGCAAAGAAATGTCACCATCGGCGACTGCCAGCTCGGAAACTGCTTCCCGCTCCTCCTCTTCGCCAGAACTCTCATCAAGATACTTCACAATGCCTGAAACACCGTTCTCTCGATATTTCGAGATAATCCCCTATCTTACTGTCTCAGCGTGGTTGGTAACAACAGGTAAGTGCCCCGCCGACAAACGCAAGACGCGATTTGGAGTCAATCACAACACAGCAACAAACTCATTGTTACGCGGAGCAGAGACCTGACGGCGATGAGCCCATAGTATTGTCCTACATCGAAACCACCGGCCACCGACGGAGACAGGGTACGAGGATAACAGCAATGGGCGATCTATGTGGTCATTGTCGTGTGGCACACATCTTGCGTTGAGCACGACCTCGTCCCCCTCAATCTGCGTCGCAAATCTCACACTAAAGCCCTACATATATGGAGCGCTGAGCTGGTCCAACAAAAACATTGTTTTGTCTAGTCAAGAAACCCCCCAATACCACGAACGGGAACAATCCCTCGATCGGAAATGAGAAACCGAGGAACGGCCGGGAATCGTGAATCTGGGGCGAGCAGGTGGGTGCAACGGCTTGACTCCGAGCATCTATCATAACAGCCGTGGGAGCAGCACAAACCTTCGGTATACGATAAAATACTCACATGGTTGGGAACCTGATGTCAGCCGGGTGAAGCGAACCTGGATGCTCGTGGAGACCACGACGATTGTCCTCGAGAGGACTAGAGGTAAGGGGTACTCGAAGGCCGGAGGTCGCTAAACACCCACCAGGCGCGATGTTCGCCGCACCATAAAGCCCTATATTCAATCGCGGATTGTACTCGATGAACCCCGTTCGTGGCGTGAATAAAGAAATGGGTTGCGTGTGATGAAGAGACCCATGCTTTATCTGAACGATATCTCAACTCGCAGGACATAGTTACAGCGATCATGCTTCGAGATTTTCCGGGCCGCTCGACTGAACCAAGGTCGAATCAAGGATTGCCGCCACTTTTACTATCGAGTGACGCAGGGACCGAATATCGCACAATGACGAGGTGCATTTCACAGTCAGTATGTCGTTATGCTCTCAGATGTATCCGGCATCGGTTCGCTTTTATTACTCGCCAAATATTGGCCAACCGTACCGGCACGGCAGCTATTGTCGGTATGCTTGCACCTCGGCAGGGAGTGTCACAAATTTGAGAGTTCCAAACGTGCGAGTGATGCTTTATAAACAACTCTCCGACCGGGTTGATGGACCACCGGCTTACGCACCACCATGCCGATGGGTCTGGTTAAGGTGCCGAACACCCGAGCGTCGGGGCCCGCAGCAGACTCGGGATGCTGTTGGCTTGGTGCAGGGCACTTACAACCAGCATTTAGCAGAGGTCAGCAGGTTAACCGCGGAATTAGACAATAGAAGCATTTCGTCTAGCCTTGGCTGCGGAAAACCCCCGCTGATAAGGGAGAGATCGTGCACTTTTTGTTGGTTCTGGCACAAGTGATGGCGTTATCCTGACCACAGACCCACCCCAACGCAGTCGAGGGAAATTTTAGACCCGCTTCAGTTGGGCATGCCGTATTTATTTAGGTGGCCTAGCCACCACGATGACTTGAGAGCTTTGAAGCGGAAATACCAAATATGCATCCGACCGAGAAGACCGGGGATGACAGCTCTGGCTTCGATGCCGAGTCGGGCCACCTCCCGATTCCCGAGAGAGATGAAGATCTCGAGCTAGACCGGATCAACACCTATCGGCTTCAGCAACATGAGACGGTCGGATCGACTCGGAGTCGTATCCCCCGAGAGCAGTGGCTGCCTCTTGGCGCGGGGAAGCCGTATCCCCCGGAACTGCCCAATGTTGAGGCGTATATAGTTGATTTTGAGGGATTGGACGACCCGATGCATCCTCAGAATTGGCCAATGAAGCGGCGGTATGTCGCAAACTCTTGGTCATGTACACTACTGACTGTAGCAGGGTAATACTGGGATGTATACTCACCTTTGCCGCTCTTGTCGTCGCATATGGCAGCTCCGTTTTTGCTACCGCCACCCCCGGGACTATGAGTGAATTTGGCTTTGGGAAGGAGGTTGCAGCTCTCGGGACGACGTTGTATGTGCTTGGCTTCTCTGCGGGTCCGACAATCTGGGCTCCCATGTCGGAGCTGATGGGTCGCCGGTGGCCGTTGCTCATTGGAATGCTTGGTTTTGATATCTTCATCATCGCAACCGCGACAGCCAAAGATACTCAGACCATCATGATCACACGATTCTTCTCCGGGATGTTCGGCGCGAGCCTCATTGCCTTAGTTCCTGCCAGTCTGTCGGATATTTTTCAAAGCAATCATCGTGGTATTGCTATTGCGGTGTATACAATGTCCGTGTTCTTGGGTCCGTACACGGCACCATTCATCGGTGGATATACAGCAGAAAGCTATCTCGGTTGGAGGTGGACATTGTATATGCCTGCGATAGTGGGCTTCTTTGCTCTTGGCCTACTGGTGGTCTTTGCACAGGAGACCTATGCGCCTATTATCTTGGTGCAGAAGGCGGCAATTATCCGACGCCAGACCAGGAACTGGGGCATCCATGCCCGTCAGGAAGAGCTAGAGATCGAAGTCCGCGAATTGATCACCAAGAACTTTGCCCGCCCGTTCCGGATCTTGTTCACCGAGCCAATTGCGTTCCTCATGACATTGTACATGTCCTTTCTTTATGGGTTGTGCTATGCAATGCTGCAAGCCTTTCCTCTTGTCTTCCAAGGAGTCCACGGGATGTCCCTCGGAGTCAGTGGGTTGCCATTTATCGGGCTGATCATCGGCGAAATCGCAGGCGCTGCCTTTGTGCTCTCATTCTATAAGTCCTATACTAGAAAGCTCGAGGCGAACAACGGAGTCCCGATTCCCGAATGGCGTCTACCACCGTGCATTGCTGGTGGAATCGCTTTCGCCGCAGGGCTGTTCTGGTACTTAACCTTCCTCAATTAGCAGCGGAGTATGCTAATACTGTATCAGGTTTGGCTGGACTGGCTTCAGCCCCTCAATTCACTGGATGGCGCCAACAGCATCCGGCGTTCTCGTCGGCTTCGGCCTCACGTCTATCTTTATGCAAGGATTCAACTACATCCTTGACTCTTATCTCAATTTGTACGTTCACCATCGCTACCACCATCTTTATTACTCCCATCCTTCTTCGCCGGACTAACAATCAATGACAGTGCCGCCTCCGCTTTCGCAGCAAACACAATGATGCGCTCTATGGTCGGAGCGTGCTTCCCGCTCTTCACCCGGCAGATGTTCAACAACCTGGGAATCCAGTGGGCGGGAACACTTTTGGGGTGCATTGCCGTCATCATGATTCCCATTCCGGTTCTTTTCTTGATTTATGGACCCAGACTTAGGAGGAAAAGTAAATTGGCGCCGTATGCTGATAAGCAAGCTTGACGTCTCTATACATATTTTCAGGGAAGATGAGCTTGTTGGCGGTGCTAGCTCATATGAGCCATTGTCATCCAGAAATCCCATGACCTCAAGCCCGATGCCAATCTAATGCCCTTAAAATTATAAAAAGTGGAATTCATACAATGTTCGGTCACAGTTGGTCTATCATGTCTATACGTGAAGCAAATTAGGTGCCATCTATAAAGTAAACCCTCGAACCAACGCCGTGCACCAAATCCAACGACAAACCCGGATATCATCCCATCATACATCATATCACATCAACCATAACGCCAATCTATTATGCCAAAGATCGAGCCAGCCGGAGTCTAAACCCAACAATAAGCCCAATCATCGCGTCCCTCGCCTTTCAATATCCTGAAAAGTCACCCCAACACCATGCAAAGGATGCCTCTCTGTAACCCTGGGCGGACTCTGCGCCGCACCAACACCCGCCTCCGCCCCCGTCGCAGCAGGACTCATACTCGCACTCATCGTCCTCTCCAACGGCGTCCCCGGCCCCCCTGCACCAGCACTTGCATTTAAATTCCCACTCTGCCCCTGCACCGAATACAATATCCCCGACGCATTCGGCGTCCCCCTTGCACTGTACGTCGGGGCCGGCGACGAAATCGGCCCATACCGATGATGCAGACTCAAATTCCGCTCTGACAAGTTCAGCGGCGTCATCATTGTATCTCCCCGCTCTTCCTCCTCCCGTTGCAGTTGCCGCCGTCGTCGTTCCCAGACGGCCCAGAGGATCAACCCCATGCTTGCGAGCCCGAGCGGGATGCCGACGCCGAGGGCGATGGCGAGGGCGGGGGAGACTTCGTTGTCGTCTTCGTCTTCTTCATCGTCATCCTCAGAGGAGTCGGAGTCGGAGTCGCTGTCTGAGTCTGAAACTGAGTCATCGTCTTGTTCATCATCAGAATCCGAATCGTCATCCGAATCAGACTCGTCCTCCGCTAACCCAGCAAACCCGACAACCGCCGTCCCAGAATCAACCGTAAACGGGCCGCCATATTCACACATCAACCCCCCCTCCTCCTGCTTAGAGGGAACCACACCACCACAGCAGTATTCCGACTCCCCGGTATCAAACCCCATGTTAACGATTGCTATATCCCCGTCGCGATTATAGTCCGCTAATAACCCAAACAAACACAGTCAGCTAAGCCATATCCACGTTCCTCAACCATCACACCTTCAAAATGAAGAAGAGAACAAAGAGAGAAAGAGATGGATGGAGACATACGACAAGGCGCAAAACACCTCTTCCCCCACGCCGAATCACTGCAACTCCCCCGTCCCAGCACCATCCCCCTCTCGCCCTGCTGGAAGCACAGCCCATTGCTCATGCAGATGTCGCTTTCGTGGCAGCAGTTGACGACGGCGCCCGTGCCGCAGGGAACGTGGTTGGGTGCGATGGAGCCGTTGAGGTTGTAGCATGTTGTTTGCTGGGTTGGAGTGCTTGATGGTGTTGAGGAGGAGGTAGTGGTGGTGTCTGTGGATGTAGAAGTAGTTGTTGATGAAGATGAAGACCCAGCAGCGAAAACGAGCGGAAAGGCCGTGAGGACGAGAGAGAGGCCGAGAAGGAGTGTGGTTGGCGATGTGGGCTTCATATTGCTTTTTTAGGGTTGTTAGGTAGGTGACTACCTAACTAACTTAGCGAGAGACTGGGAAGAACGAGAGATGAAGAGATAGCTAAGCACTGGGGTATGTAGACCAAGACCGACAAGAAAAAAGAAGTGGAGCGAGCGATAGTACAGAGTACTTATAAAACTTCTCCGACTACGACTCCGACTCCGACAGTATCATGGACACTCATAGACATGACCATAGACATCAGCAAAGACCAAGACAAAAATAAGAACGAGGCTGACTCCCTCGTGCACAAGCCCCAACCAACAACTCAACTCAACTCAACTCAAATCATCCATCCCGCTAGGCCCCCAGCAGCCAGCAGCCAGCTAGACCTGACTTTACCGGACCCTCCCCTCGTCAGTGGACAGGATACCTGGTAAGCCTAGGGCACGACTCAGCTCCACGGGATTCGGTAACTGCGGTAGGTTAGGGGATGGATCGACACCCCAGCCCCCGGGCCCGAGTTTAAGCTTACCGTACCGTATCCGTCCCCATCACAGCGCACGAATCAGCACCTCCCCCCGATATTAATAGTTCGTGCGCTGACGGCCGAGGCCGGTAAGTGGCTGGGTTTAAGATCTGGTCATATTAAACTCTGCTCTGAGTCGTGGACTTCTGGGTTGTTTGTCTAACCTCTGGGGCTGCGCTGCGATTACTTTTAGGTATTAAGATCTGGCTGGATGCGTCGGTGCGTGGAGTGGGGACTAGACTGGACTCGGGCTCGGGGTGAGCGATGCGCGATGCGCGATGACGAGTCTCAGGTTGGGCTAGGGCTGAGCGTGCGTGAGTCAGGCCGGCTGTTGGGCGTGCGATGGTGTAACCTGGGCGCTGCAGACATAAATAGCCGGTGGGTGAGATGGTGTAGGGTGGAGTGCAGAGTATGGCTGCTCGAGCCTCGGTGCTGAGAGCATGGGTATGCCTATGCGTCTTACAGGAGGAAGCATGATGCAGGCTGGATCAGAATTGTTTCATGTTTCATGAGTTGCTACCAGGACAATTCATGGGCGAGTCATATTTTTGATTCGTCTATCATAACCATAACCAAACAGCATAACGTGACGCATTTATCCTCCGACTGTGTATCCTACCACCAAGATCATGAATCTGCAACCCAGACAGAGATCGTTGCTGCAGATGTGTAGATCATGAAGCCGAATCCCAACACCATCATGGCGATGTCGCCACGTTTCGTCCATGGGGATTCGGCGACTCCTTTCCAATGCAGGTACGCCGGGTAAATATAGACCAATGGAACGCAAGCGAAAGAGCCTATCAGGGACACAAACTTATCCAGGTCGCCGGCGCCGAGAGCGGCGATGACACCGCAAGCGAGGACGACTCCTGTTCGAAACACGTTCTTCTTCCATTTGATCCCGGGATCGCGTTTGCCAGACGCCGGGCCAAAGAGCTTACCTTCCACGATTCGAACCGGAGGGAATAGCTGGATCGGGGTTCCAACTAGTATCGCCAGCGAGTATAGGATCTGAACGGTATTGACTAAGCGGCTGTTTTGTGGGAGGTTGCTGATGATTTCGGTTTTCGTGTCAGCGCCGAAAGTGGCATACGAGAGGGCCCCGACCCCGGTAAACAGGATGGTGATGATAATCATGACTGTGTACAGCAAGCCGTCGAAACTCTGCGGTCGCTTCATGGAGGACTGGATAGGAAGAATCAATCCGATGCCTTCGAAGGTGAAAATGCACGAGCCGATAGTCAGGGTAAACGAGCTCGAGTTGAACAGGTCCACCTCCGGTGCCATGCCCCTCGACGCCAAGCTGAAAATGTCATAGATGTAGATGTAACCAAGGCCAAACAGGATGAAAGCGTCGGCGATCAGTGCAATGGGGCCAAGCTTGGAGATATTCCGAATCATGGCCAGGGGAATGAGAACAGCTAATTGGAGTATGATCAGGCGGACGGTAGACAGATACTTGAGCGTGTCAGGTAGCACGGCCAGGAAGAACGCACGCAGGTTCTCGGCAGTGAAGATGATACACGCACAGACGAAGCCGATCTGAGAAATAGCAACGGACGCTAAAATCAAAGCTCGCAGCTTAGATCCGGAGATGCGTTCGCCAAGATCGCCATAGCCACCGCCATAATGCCGCCGGCACTGTAACAGCAGGTGGAAGCACAACGTCGAGATAGCAGCAACTGTCACAAGAGTAACCGACGAGAACAGTATCCCCCCATTTCGAAACGCCTTTGGCAGGAAGATGATACCAGTACCGATGAACGCCTTCAGCAGTGTAAAGAATGTCTTCACGTTAGAGGCATCACCCGGCATGGACGACCGCGTCCGCTTGTGCCTCCTCGTTCCCAGCAACGGCCTGCGCTCCCCCTCCTCTTGTGCCTCATCGCCAGTTTCCGTCTCGTCCTCGGACTCCTCCAAGTCTTCGCCTGCAAAGTTGCCGTACATATCGAGGTACTCGAGGAATGACCGATGGAGCACAGGATGATCCTGGCCTTGCTGGTGACGGATAAAGTGCCGGCGAAAACTTCCGGGCTCGAGGGTAGGGACTGCGTTATCAGCGAGGTCCGATTGGCGTCGCGGAATTTGCGAGAACGTAGCCGCCCGTTTGTCCAGCCGAGCTTGTTTTGTCTTTGCGTCGAGGCGGTACAGGTCGCGATGCATGTCGCCGCCCTGTAGGAGGAGGGAGGACTGAGGCTCCGGGGTGTCGGCTGCACTCGATTCGTCATTCTGGGAGTCAGTGAGAATGGCTTCTTCGTGGAGGGCAGCGGTGTACTGGGGATCGAGGTGCTGGGAGAGAATAGCCTCGTCCCGCTGCTGGGTGGACTCCTGGTGGGAGGAGCTCAAGGATGGTTCTGCCATGGTGGTGATTCGCGGAATAACAGGTCAATGAGAGCGGAATTGACGAAGGGTTGAGAGGAAGCCATGCAGAAGAGGTGGAAAGGTTGCCCCTTGAGTTTTGAGAGGGATGGAACCACGGACTCAACGCCTTGGAATCGTCCAGATCTCTCCGCTCTCCGCTCTTCGCTCTTTGTGACGACATCATGCCGCAGTCACATGATTCCCTGCACAACACTCTGTCAGCACGCAGCATATCTTTATGCAGCCAGCATAGACCAGCATTGACTTCCGATATCTACTTGCAGTGAAAGATTCAGGGCAAAGAGGCCATGTCTCGTCCTTTATCAGGTAACAATTTTTCCGTTAACCTCATCTCTTCGGGATAACAGGATAGGTACTCAGTGGCGGGCCTAAATCACCACCTTCTAGAATTGTCTGTATCATCCATTAACTATATCTCCTCCGACCCTATGAATCGCCTTTTTTCCTCAGGGGATAAGAATCCCCCTCTTTCCACCTATAATGGGACTTGATATTTCCTGACAACAAGAGAAGTGTGGCTATCTCCTAAAATTCGAGGCATTTTGCTGGTGACAAAGAGCGGCAACCAAGTTCAGGGCGTTTTCACCGCTGCTATTCTTCGCGATTCTGGGACATAGCGGCTGAACTAAGTAAGCTCACCATTGAATGCCGGCCACCATGTATCGCTCGCTCTAGGGCCGTGCGATCTTCGTTGTCCCGCCTGTTAGGATTTACCTGTCCTGATTTGAGAAGCATTGACATCATCCTTACCGCTACCTCGTCCCCAACTGTCGCGCACCATGAGAGTGCTGTACGTCCATTGCTATCGGAGGCATCATATTCACATCTACTGTCGTTAAAAAGAGGCTCGAATGTGGACATACACCTCATCTTCACACTGTAGATAAACATGGTACTTCCGTCTAGCAGGCGTGTCGTGGGATCAGCACCAGCAGCAAGAAGAGTCTGGACATATCGTTTCCGGCTCCCTAGGACAGCTAAAGCTAGTGCCGTTTGCCCATGACAGTCTCGGTGATCCAGCTCAACCTTACCTGTCGAAATCAGGAACTTTATGATTTCTTCATTCCGTGGTGTCAACACTGCATGATGCAAGGGGGTTCTGCCGTCCAAGTCCGGTGTACCTGGATTTGCATTTGCATCGTGCAAGCACTTCATGATCGCCAGCCGGCCAGTGTGATTTGTACGCCCCAAAGCCGCAAGAGAGTACAGGCTTTTTCCACGTGGGTTGACTTCATCCACAGAATGACCTGCATCTTGAATTGCGATGTTTGCCAGGTGGACAAATCCCTTCGTGGCGGCATATGCTAGAAAGGGTTGTTTCAATGTATCAGGCCAGAATTCCAGTACTTGTAAAACAACATCCGTTTTGCTTGATGCATCGTTTACCGCGATATCGATAAGAGTCAGTGCATCTCTGTCAAGGTTCGCGAGTAAGCCAAGATCCTGCGCAAACTCCAAGAGAACCTCCAAGACGCCTTCTGATGAGGCGTAGTGGAGTGGACTCATACAGTCGACTTCAACAACATGCCTATCGTGGTCACACTGTTTATATTCACCTGTCTCTAGCATTCTTCGCAGAAGCACTGTGTCGCCGAATTCCGAGAGGTATGATATCAGGTTGCGTGACTGTTTCGTCCCTTTTTCAACCTTCATCTTTGTGAGGGTAAAGGGGGATTCTTGTTGAGGTGCATCTGAATTGGCATTTTGCGAAGTATCAATGCCCAGTAATGCCCTCGCCGCGTCGCTGTTACCAGAGTATAGCGCCGCAAGTAGTGGGTATCTGAATGGCCCGCCTCTTAGCGACAGGTGATCAGATCTCTCAGGGTGAATCCTTATGAGGGCATCGGCCCCTTGTGCGGCAAGGAGATACAGCAGATGAGTATCAGATCGGATCAAATGGGCATCATGCCTCTGAAGAGTGTTATAGTGCATGATCCACTTCTTTGTCTTGAACCGCGCCATAAGCGACGTTTGCGGAGCCCCAAGCCGTTGTGCAGCGTTCGCATGGTATAGAACCTGAGTCACTGCATATTTCCAAAAAGGGAACTGGCTTTTAGAATGCTCCGAAAATCCTTTAGCGGTCGAGATGTAGGGCTCTTGCGGGCGGTCGGCTTCAGACCCCAAATAGGCTTTGAGCTGCAGCAAGCACACTCTCGTAATTGTGTCATGGCTCTGCGCTCCAATGTCCGTTTCTCTGTTCATCAACTTCGTTATTCCGTCTTCCTTCAGCAGGAAATCTGGATGAACTGAACAGTGGGCGTTCTAGACTTGGTGACCTCAGCTAACCCTTTGGAGACGTCCAGAATAAACTTTCGTAAAACCTCCGGTGTCACTTCTGCTGTGTTTAAGGGGTCTTGAAGTCGATCCTCGAGCTCATTTAAAAGTGCGACCTGCAGCTCTTGGGGGCTGAGAGGGCGCTTCGCAAAGAGGACAAACTCAATGCACAAGATCGTTTCCTCAAGGCTGTTCTGATCCCTTGTGAGGATATCAAGGAATAAGTCATGTAAGCCGGGAGGAATCTTGTCAAGCGTCTCTTTCAATCCTTTCGTTCGACCTTTATCATGTTCTTTATTCAGCATGAGGACAACCAAAGCAACCCAGAGAAATATGCCTGAAGATTTGCGTAATATTTCAGCTTTGATAGCATTTGCCTGAGGTGTGTCGCCAATCTTCAGTTGGGAATCGATATACTGGGAGATATCATCTTCATGGTCTCGTTCTGTCTCCAACACAAGCTGAAGTCCTGTTTTGATGGTAATCTCTGGGTAATGGCGGCTCGAGAAACAAATCAGAAACTTTCCTGTCTTCTGGCGGGCTGCGAGCTCCTCGAAAAGAGATACCATGTCACGAATATCGTCCTCAGGGCACTCGTCTAATGCGTCAATATAGCATACCACGCGACAATTTTGAAGACGGTCAACAAGCAGTGAGAATATTTCTTTGAGTAGCTCGGGTTGCCAACCTGCACTTTTGATAGCGGATAGTCCGTCCACGCCGCAATGGTCGAGACATGGCATAGCGTCTGGCATTTTGCTCAGCAAATGAAGGAGAAGCGAGCGATACAGCCCCATGGTTGACCTTTCTAGGATATCACCCCGTGCGTTGAAAAAGAATGATACAACGATAGCACCTTTCATCTTTTTCTTAGCCTCCTGGGACAGGAACTTCATCATGATGGACTTGCCCGCACCTGGTTTTCCCTTGATCCACAGAAATCCATTGTGGTTCTGCAGGCTTCTAGAGTCCAGCCAGGATTTGTAGAGAGAGTTTCGAAGCATCCAACGGCAGGTTTTTCCTTGAGCCGCCTTGAGAGACATTTGCCGGGCGTCAATCTGCTCGAAGCGAAGTAGGTCGAGCAGCTCCTTTCGTTGACCATCCGACAGCGATTCACCGCACTCATCGCTTTTTCCGGGAACATACGCTGTTGGAATTGCCTCGGTCTGGATTGACGTGCTTGAAGTCAAATATACCAAGAGCGCTTTGGCACAAGACGCAGCAGTAGCCGCTGCATAGTTTGCCACGTCTTGTTCTTGTGGCTATCTGCATAGTCGCAGATGCCCTTGATGATAATACAGAGAAGGATGTCCCAAATTCCAGCACCTTCCATTTCAAATCCAATCACTTTCTCTGCCGCGGCGAGTTTGTCACGGTGTTCACCAGATTTCATGACTGTGTCAGCCAACGCCATGGGACCGAAATAGACATGTGGCTTCGGAGACTCTGCGGCGAGACGAATTCTTGGTATCGGCAACCCCATACATCCAAGCTTCCTGCAATCAAGTTCGAGTGCCTTTTCGCAAACAGGGTCACTGCTGGAGTAACATTCAGCGCAGACACAGGTTTGGTTGGGGTGTTGGTAATAGTGTTTGTGGCGGTAGTTGGCTTCGAAGAGTTCGTCCTGTAGAGTGCCTGGGTACTGCCATTGGCTGTTGAGATGGCTTTGGAGTGTACAGTGATATTTCCAAAGATCATCGTGCAGCTTGTCGTGCATGCTGCGGGTTTTCAGTCCGGAAAGGAAGCTTCGAATCGATCGAGCTGGGCCACCTAGGGTTTCCTTCACGATTTCCTGCACCTGAAGCCATCAGGATACTGCTTACCAGAGTCATACTCCACCACCTTGTCACTGATAATGACATCGGCGAGGATGGCCTCAGTCCGGTCGGATGGAAACGGCACTCCCCCACAGATCCCCACCAAGAGCGCCAGATTGACTCTAGGGAAGCTCACTTGTAGGTTCGAAGCAACGCTTGCGGCATTCCGCTTGCCCATCTCGGGTAGACATGTTAACACAACATTGTGGGTTCCGATCCGTCCTGTTCGGTTCCCACGGGATTTTGAGAATCATGAGCGTAAGAAAGTACTTGAGGTACTGGCAGCCCATGCGCGCGGAGAAGAGCCAAAGTCGCCACCTCGCTGGCCACCGTCAAGGTTTTCGGAACAGTCGAAGGATAGGGGAGCCGAGCGAGAACCTCAGTATCATCGTGCATGGTGATTTGGATGACGCGGTTGAAGCCTCCTTCTGCCAGTTTGGTTACGGATTTGACATGATCCCTACGCCTGCCGATTGACTTGGCAGCGGCAGCCGTCAGGGCATCAACATTGAACTCTCCATGACGTTCAACGAGACGTAATGTCTCATTATATCTGCCAACACGCATGAGCCACTTCACCGAGTGAAGCCTGGTTCTCAACTCACATCCATCGACCAGACGTGTACTCAGAGAGTTGGCGGCTGTTCCCCAGTGTTGAGAGTGGCCGCAAGAACAGTGACCAAGGCCGCCTTGTCCATTGGGCAACGCTCTGGGTCCTCATGGCAGCCAGAGATGTGGTAGTTGGAGAAAATTGGAAGGGTGGGAGAAGCCTCCAGCTGCGACGCGTTCCTTCACTAAGCGCTGCCAAGCACGCCGTGGCTGATTAAGCTCAGGTTTACCTCTCAAAGCAGTAATATCTGGATCAGGCCCGTGGTTGTAGACTTTTGGCCGGTAGGTTTACCTACCTATTTATACACTATGCCACTGCCTATAAGTAAGTTGCAAGCACCTCACCCAAGCCGCAGCGGCTTTGCTGATGATATTGACACTGTCAACATGGATGCATATAGTCTCGTAACTGCTCACATGGCACCCATACTAACTTAATGGGCTTCATCATGTTGTTGGTCGTCTAGTCGTATATAGTCGTTGTATAAGGCTCGAGTAGATAACAAAATCAATCAAACCAGCAACGCCCGCTCGTAACGCACCAAATCTAGCTCCTACACCCACGCACAAAGCTCTATAAAGCCTCCGTCGACTCTGGAGTGATAACCAGCCCATCTGATGCAATCCCATCTAGCAACGCGTCAAAGTCATTCAAAGCCATTTCCTCGAGCTCTGACGACTCCGGAGTGGTGATAACAAGTCCATCTATCGGAGGCCCATCCAGCAACGGGTCGTAGTTATAGATAGCCTGTTCCTCGTTCTCCGACCATACCATCGGCGAACCTCCTGCAAACGGGTCGAGTTCACGGAAGCTTTGGAGCAAGCCCAATCCGTCCAGTGACTGGACGTTGAAGTCACGCATGTAGTCTTCAAGCCAGGTTTCGATCAGCAGCCGGACTGAGAAATCGTCCACGCAAACCCATGCTGCGGCTAGGCCCAGCGTGACGTATGCGGCACCGAACGGCCGGTATGTGTTTGCGTTTTCGGCGATGGTCATCATCTCAAAGGCCATGCGGGTCGCATCTTCGGCGAGGATTGGATCGATTGTTTTCATGAGAACTAAAACGTAGTTCATGTATAGGCAGATTGTGAGGGCGATGCCTTGGAACCGTTGGGTGTGGGCGTGGAACATGCGGCGAGTGAAGCCGTAAGGGTTCGGGATTTCTTCGGCGGTGGAATTCTCGATCTCAGTTGTCATGTCTCGTAGTGAGTTGGCAACCTCCTGTGCACCAACATATAGGCTCTTCAGCTCTGCTTGCAGGATCAAAAGGCCGGCGAGGCCGTCGGTGTTGGTTTTCACGCGGTGTAAGATGTCCGGGACCAGCGAGAGATTCCGCAACATAATGCCTTCGGGGTTGGTTGCGTCCAACTCACTCACGACCAGTTCCTTCCACTCCTGGGGAGTTAATTCTATGTTGGGGTTGAACAGGCCCTCAAACAGCTATCACTAAGGTCAGCATTGATAGTAGCCACCGCAGAGGGAGTGCTCACCACAGGGCCACGCAGACTGAGTAGAAGAATGCGCTCGAAGGTATCTCGTGGGGCGCAATTCTTTCGAGCTTTGAGGATCTTCGCTGCTCCCTCCGCATGTCCCGTCCATTTCAGCTCGGCCGGGCCGACGATGTGCTATTATACTCAGCAAGGCCCTATGAGAAAGATCAAACCTACTCACCTGAGTGGACATAAGCACCATCACAGCGCAGAGGGTTTCAGTCGACCGGGCAGTGCTAGGGTTGTTCAAACACGTTCGGAGAGCACCCAGAGCCTTTGAATATTTCGATAGTGCGGTAATCGTCACTTCTCCTCGCGAGGCAAAGCTCCGGTGCGCAGTCACCAAAGAATCCACCGCTGCATCCAACGCTTCGTTGACCCCCAGGTGACGCGGGATCATAGCCAGATACCCGCCATATGCCCAGACCAGGTTATACTTTAAATCTGTCTGTCCTTTGTACGACGCAACGAGCGCTTGTCCCAGTAGAGTCGCGTTATTCTGAGGGTTTTTCGGTATCAAACGAACCATATCTTGCTGATCTGTTGGTGGTGTGCGGGAACCTGAGCTGGAGCCGGAAGAGGAGTTGGACGACCGCTTTTTGGCGACGATATTGGGCCCCTCCTCCATGAATTTCCATCGCTTCTCCCCCGCGCCAACACATTCGATCCCCCGGCGCGCGCATCGTGTACAGGCGGGCTTTGCTTGATCGCACTTGAAAAGAGAGTTAAGGTGTTAGCGCGTGGCTCTCCGCTGTGGGGTCGGCCGATGACAGCATCAACGGTCAACCTACGTACCTTCTTCTTCGACTTGCGGCAGTTGTCGCAGCCTCTTCCGGACGGTACTCCTGGCATGTTCGGGAATGTTGAGTCGCTTAGGTGAATGCTATCGTGAGAAACCCATTGAAGATGCTTGAAGAAAGAAGAAGGAGGTCCGGACTCCGACTTCGCGAAGGCTCGTTGCCTGCTCGCAAGGCATTGGGGGCCGCCAAGAGGTGGGGCTTGGCAAGGCGCAGCCATCGTGCCATGATCGCCGGTATCCCGAGTATATCATCAAGTCATAGCTGAAGAAGCTGAAGATACATTGGCGGTGATCATCTTTCATACATTGTAATTGGTCAACCTATGAAGGGGCTGAGACAAGCACATCAGTCCTTGCCATCAACCTCAGCCTTGCGCTCCACACCGTGCCCTGGGCGGATCGATAAGCTGTCTGGAGGGGCAAATGCCAATTCCCACAAATTATCTATGATTTAGGACGTGTTTATTGTGTAGTCCTTGACCGCATAATGCTATTATTGATGTCGGTTTTCACACGTGTACAATCTATCATCATGTGCTGTAATCATCTTAAGATTGCGGGCTGACCCAAAATATATATCTAGGATAGTATACATGCGACCCGAACCAGATACCCTGACCAGCAATATCCCACACCCATCAACTCCGAAATCAAAAACCTCAATTTGCGATGTGTTTACCATAATCATGGAATCTTCGGATGTATAGTCAGGCCCCTTCCGCGACCCCTTCCAGCAGAAGGTTAGCAGAGTGAACCAAGACAAACGCTGTCACCATAATCTCCTCCATCAGCTGGCCAGTGCTGACACTAGGGCCAAAGAGGTCCAACCGACCAGCCTTGCGCCTTGACCACGAGGGGTGGGGATTGAACTGAGCCAGCGGAATCCCGTTAGCATCACGCAGCTCAAAGTCCACCATCTTCATGCTTCGACTCTTCCACATTAATGGAGCATTCTCCATCGACGGCGAGTTGTAGGAGCCCTCTTTCTTGAGTCTCGTTCTCACACCCATAGTAATGTTACGGCCATAGAATGACAGTTGAATAACGGAACCCGATAGTGGCAATACTGCGGTTGCGATTGGTGTAGTAGGTGCCCCAAGGGGGAAGACTTTCATCTGCGGTTCCCGGCTGCTGAAGGTAATGTTGTAGATTGCTGCGCCTGATGGATCACCCTCGGTGACTTGGATCTGTCTCTGAGCCCAGCCAGTAAAGTCGAGATGAACGGATCGGGTAGGGGGCCGGTTGTAGTATGACTGGGGAGGATATAGATCTGGAGTCTCCATGTCCTGGATCTGGGGGTACGGAGCCATCGGACCTTCGTCCGGAGGGGACTGTGAGGATAGTTGAGACAAGGGAGACTGAGGAGACTGGGGAGATCTCTAGGAAACTGTTAGTATCTGAGGTGGAATGAGGCTGCCTCGAAGGGAACGAACGTTATCTTGACCAGTGGTCATGGCACCTAGGAAAGGAATGAGCGAGGGAGAGCCTTCTGCCATGATGAATTAATGCTGAGTATGTATCTGAAAATGCTCTTCTTTCCATTCTGACTACTCCGGGGTATTTATAGGAAAAGAGCTCGTCTTGATAATGCATTCCAGAGAGCTTTGTCAAAGACCACAGGCTCTGCTCTGTATACTTCCGGATCGCGCGACGGATGCCCGATTAGGCCGAACGCCGCGCTCGGCCCCTATCAATGTGATTGGTCACTGGCCTGGCGAAATGCCGCCTGATTCTTCAGGTGTCGACCGTCATCTGGAGAGATCTCGCCGCATCTCGCCTTGAACGGTCTGAAACTCACATGTCGGCGGGGATTTAGCTCAAAGAGGCTAAGCGTGCTAGACCCTGAGCAAGGGCTCGAAGACGATAATTCAACTTGAGCCTTGCTGCGCCCTCTCTTCTTGGCATACGAAGGCGGCACTGCCGCACTGTCTTTTTCGCTGGCCAGTCTGGCGCGATATCATACCCGATATGGTTTAGCCTCACAGGCTAAACCACTTTTCACCTAGGTCGATCAGGACTCTATACGGCACTAGTCTGTTTTGGGTCCAATGTGCCGACTGCCCACCCAGCTATGACTGCTGGGCTGGCAACGAACAACACGTCAAACGTCGATCAGAATGCCCTCCACGCTGTTTATAATGGCCTCAATTCCCCCGACACCTTACTCTTGGTTCCAGGCATCAACAACTCTCCCGAAAATACCAGACCATCAACAACAACACAACCAAGATGGACCCTGAAACAGGCATATACCTGTACAAGCCAAGCCAAGTGCTCCCCATAGTCTTTGGCGTTGTACTTGGGCTGTCGCTTGCAACACATATCTTCCAAAACTTGTTTGTTCTTCCTTTGCACTGAGTCAATAGATTATACTAACCGTCTCAGTCGATACCGCTTCTGGAAAGTAACCTTCTGGATGTTCTGGGGTTCCCTTGTGTACACAATCGGCTGGATCTTGCGCGCTATATCAAGTCACTACCCTCTGAATAACAACCTCTACATCGCCGCAACTGTCTTCGTCTACGCCGCACCCCCCATCTTCTCCGCATCTGCATACAACATCCTCGGCCGCATCATGCAGTACATCCCCATGTACGCCTGGCTGAACCCCAACCGCACCGTCTATTTCTTCATCTATGTCGGTGCCGTTGTAGAAGGTCTGACAGCCGCCGGCGGAGCCCGCATCGCAACCGGCGCCACCGAAGTCGAGAAGTACCGCACCGGTGCCGTTCTCATGGCCATCTCCGTCATCCTACAGTGCATCGTCGAGATCGTCCTCGCTGGTATCGTCGGAACACTACACATGAAGTGCGCGCGCGCCGGCATGGTTCCACGAAACCTCCGCTTCGTATTCTACACCCTCTACGGAACATCAACGCTCGTCCTAATGCGCTGTCTCTACCGCGCCGTCGAATCCCTCTACACCCTCGACCCACCCGGCGTTGCATGCAACGACACATGCGAATACTTCCAGCGCCAGGAGTGGCTCCTCTATGCCTTTGACGCCGCGCCAATGGTCCTCTTCACCTTCTGGATCAACCTTCTCCACCCAGGCCAGTACCTACCCCGCGACAAAACAAGGTACCTTGACTTTGATGGCATCACGGAGCGCATTGGTCCCGGATGGCTCGACTCGCGTCCGAAGTTCGAGACCTTCATTGACCCGCTTGACCTCTCGGGCATGATGAAGAAGGATAAGCATCATACCAAGTTCTGGGACGAGCCGCACCGCTGGCCCGCCTGCGAGGATGCATTCACCACCGGAACGGCGTCGAACGTTAAGGTGGAGTCGCTGACGCCGCCGAAGCCGGAGGGGACTGTCTGATCATTCTCCCGCGAAACTCTTGTAATGAATGATTGAGCGCGTCCTGTGCATTTTGAAGCTTTAGATTTCCTATGTTTTGTCTTTCGTCCTTTTTGCCACTTGCAGCTCTGTTTGTAGTATGATTTCCCGCTTGAGCGCGCTTCTGTATACCCAGTACGTTGTGTCATAGCCTTTCTTGCTGAATCTGCAATCATAATTCCGAGTCTACACTCTTAATAAATAGCCTCATCCTCCACCGATACTTCTAACTCTACCAATTCGTACATCTTGAATCACTGCGTATATATCCCGAGAAGACTTTTCCTGATCCTCATCAAGCTTTATCACCCACAAAATGCATAAAATCAGGCTTCAAAAGACAGAAAAAGCTGTTGGTAACCCAGCCACCAACCTTCAGCGCTTACCCATATCACACAGAAATAGAATGCTAGCAGTAACCTAAACCTCCGATTCCAACATCCGCCGCACGGGCACACGGACCCGCGGGAGAGTCAGTCAGTGGGCCGTGGCTACGGTACTTAAGCAAACCTACGTAATCACCTTAAACGTAGCCTGGGCCCACGCACACGCGCTTGACACTTCTATTTTTAGGTTGGCTCGAGGAAAGCTTAGCATGTATAATGACATCACTTAGGGCTAACTTGTGGGATAGAGTTACGTAGTGTGGTTGGATGTGGCGAATTAGTTAGTACCTGATATGGAGGCAAGGGTGGTACAGCGTGGTGAATGTGGTTACTTCCAAGAGCCATATAGATTAGCTCAGGTAGTCAGCGCGTGAGAGGGTATGAGATCGTGAACGGTATATCAACAGGCAGAGTACACACACGGATAAGAGAACCTGTGCTCGGAAGAGTATATGGCATAGGCAGGGAGGGGTAAGTGCTAGTGAAAACCACTCAGCGCCTATTTAATTTTAATTCCACCCTAAGTATACCTTAAGGCGAAAGATAAAAATCCATTCTGCTAAAAGAAAAGCAGAGAGAAAGCGCTATATAGCCTCGGAGGCAACAACAAAACCAATCTATATGCGGTCTTGCCTAACTTCAATCTCCGTAGTCGCATAGATCTTTCCCTGAGGAACAAAGATTCTCTCTTCACTCGTCCGATCCAACTCACTCCGAATATTGGTGCCCATGACTGCATGACCGCGCTCCCGATCCCTACTTCTCAGCGAATTCATCCCCACAGATCTCCCCTTCCCGTTAGTAATATCCTGGACTTTCGAAAACCCAGACCCGGAGCGCGGAACGTATGCTTTGTTGGATGAGTATTCGCCGATGAGACGCGGGAGGAACCGGGACGCGATTGCTTTGAAGGAGGGAATTGAGGCCGCGAGGATGCCGATGTTGATTTCGATTGCGGACCAGTACATTGCCCCGCTTATGGCCCAGGTTGCGTCGGAGGAGGAAAGCATTTCGGGGATGTAGGTTATACGGATTATGGAGGAGACGCAGGCGCTGGGTTTGTTAGTGCATGGAGAAAGAGAAAGGGGCATGTATGGAGGGTAGGACATACAAGAGGCCGAGGCAGAGAATGAAGACCAGGGCGATCTTCTGCTTACGCGGCATTTGGAGTTTGAAGATGACACGGATCGGTAGTGTATATGTGAGGAGGTCTGTAAGTATGTTAAGGGCTGCATTGGCGAGATAGAAGACGTTGATGTTGACGCAGCTGCCCTCGATGCTGACGTTCCAAGCCTTCGGGACGGGTCTGCACTGAAAGGCTGCGGTGAGAACGTTCGCTGTTGCCTGGCATGCTACAATTCCGAACATGAAAAAGGATAGTCGAGTTAGGTATTTGTCGCCTAGCCGGGTGTAGAACCAGCACACGGACGTCTTGACGAAGCCGAGACATGTCAGGTAGAACATGGAGCTTAGCCAGACGTTCTAATGCGGATCAGAATACTGCAGCTGAACATGGAAGAGGTCTTACCAATGAGTATGTGACCATCCCTGCTGGGTTGACGTCTTCAATATGCTGCCCTAGACCATGTTTTACGGCTTCAACTGTCAGTCAACTTCCTAATTAAGCTCGTGGAAGATCCACCAACGACTGTTACCGACGAAAAAGCCCACGAGAAGAACTATGTATACGCGTTAGCCATGTAGATGAGAATGTGGTTCAGGAATAGTACACATGCAAGGATGATGAGATCTAGAGATATTGTGAGCGGATTCGCTGAGTGAGGGAAGTTTACTTACAATCATCAACACCCATCTTCTTAAGCACATATATACGAGCAAACAGCCGAAGAAGTAACACGACGACTGTTATGGCCGCGAAGGCTATAGCAATGCCGACCACCGTCGGGCCTTGCGTCTCGGCCATGGTGGTGTTGATGAGGTCAAGACTGACAATGAGGGGCTAGAAACGATTGCAGGAGCTCTGCTCATATGTGAGTATAAGAAATGAAACTCATGAAGTCTATGGCTATGAAAGCAAACGCTTCCTGAGCACCGCGGTCCAGGGGTTTAAGACAACGTGCTTTCATCCATGAGAGCGCGGCAGGAAGATGCCAGTCTCTTGGGGAATCTCTTCCTTGCAAGTGATAGACACTGAATCCCCAAATTCGGCCATGTCCAGCCGCGTCAAATGGATGCTCCGTTCATGTTGGACACGCTCATTCAAGACTCGGTTCAGGAAGCTCATTTGTTAGGAGTCCACGACTAAGGTGGAATGTTAGGTTAACGGCCCCAATGTGTGGCTCTAACTTCGCCCTTGGTTGCTGATCAAAGGTCCGCGTTTTACCGCCTCAGAAACCTGAATATACCGTCCTCTGAGCTCGCATGAGATGATTCGGAAGCCACGATACTCGGCTTTCGTAAGGGTGGAGCGCCGACTGTGATTGGATTGCGATGCCAACCGAGATGAAAGGATCCAACGGGATCCAGGCCTGGAGGCGATCGGCACCCAGAGAGAATCTTCCACGGAACGGTGGTCGGAAAATAATTCCTTCAAGGCTTCAACAGCGGGTAAGCCCCGTGGGGGTGGGTGAAGGACCATTTCGCTAATTTTCAGTGCACGAGTTGTTATAAAATCTAGAGTTTGAAGACTTCAACGCAATGCTGTAAGATGTCCGAGTAGAGGTGCGCATTTGAGTAATGTGCCATGCCCTTGACCAAGTTATGTAAACTGACTGCGGCAAGTTATTTCCTTGTGCAAAGCCCCTGCTAGCGAAATTGATGATCAACGGCCCAGACCTGTCAACCATGCTGCCGAGCCGCACCCAGCCCAATCTAGTAGCTTGCGCGTCGTCAAGGCGTCGATCCCCTCTCAAAGCTGGGAGACCATGCACGCTGGCGGGGATTCGATGTGAATGTGGAGTTAGACCCATTGCCGATCTTGTTCCAGGCTATCCACACACTGAAGTACGTACCCTCGGTATCTTTGTGATAAGTTGAGGTCAAGCTGGTTTCCTTCCTCAGGGTCTTCCCACATCAACCCATGTGGATGCGCAAGCTTTTTACTCAGAGACAAAAGGTCCTTATCCATGCCTGCTCCTTGAGCGAGCAGCGTAGTGCTGCTGTATCTGCCGGAACCTCTACTCCCCTAGCGACCATTTCGGGCCGCGGAAATCCCTAGCTCTCGGGGTAGAATGGTAGGCCTACGTAGGGAAGCACGCCATGGGAGCAAAAGGCTGTTACGATGCGGCAACGTATTGAGTCAGAGATTCTTCGTCGAAGGAGAAGAAACCTTGTCGGTGCTTGTCTATGTTAACCGAGGACAAGAGCAGACCGGGGACCCAGTCCCGTAGCCCTCAATCCGAAACAGCGGCGCCCTGCCGCCGCCACAGTCTCCGCTTTCAACGACTGAGAGGATCAGCAAAGTTCTTGAAATTACAACAGTGGACCTCGTATGATTGGATATGGGTCCCAAAACTGTCAAATCAACAAGCTTGCGTAGCTAATTGTGGATGTGGTTGGTGAATTGATCATGGGTGTTGTGGACTTGTTGTCTCTGATAAGGAAGGAGGGCAAGAACCCGGACACGGACAAACCAGCAGGGGGAATCAACTAGGAGTCTAGGAGCTGCTGCTGCGGCGTACATGTTAATGCTTCTTCTCAAAGCATCGTTTGTCTCCTTCATTTGACCACTGCTTACCATCATGGTTCTTGGTGGACAGATTTTTGCGCACCTGACGCTGGCGAATGCAGTATTAAGCTTTGTTGCTTTTGTTACCCTGAAGTTCATCTATCAGGTTGTGTATTATCGCTTCTTCCACCCGCTGTCAGTATTCCCCGGGCCGTTCTGGGGGACGACGACTCGCCTATGGATCGCATGGCATAACATGAAAGAGACGGAGTTGCCAACAGTTTACGCGCTGACCCAGCAATATGGTATTCTTAACCTTCAATTCCTGGAGAGAGTATTGCTGATGCTTGCTGCCTGCAACAGGGCCCGTTGTGCGAATCACGCCTACCCTGCTACTCGTCAGTGACCCGACCAAGCTCCCTGAAATATACCATCGGAATGCGGACAAGACTGGCCACTATATCACTGGTTCGTTTGGCGAGACAGAGTCGCTTTTCAACATGAGATCGCACAAGACGCATGCCTCATTTCGCAGGCATGCCGCAGGACCGGTAAGCGGATAAATCTAGATCATAAATATCGGATATTGAGGGTCGGATAGTACAGCTTCTCGAGTGTGAAGCGCATGGAGCCGCTTATTGACCTCCGGATTAGTGACTGGCTCAACAGGCTGGACGAGAAATTTGCTCGCACAGGAGCTGTCTTTGACTTCTCGTGGTGGGCTGTGTATGTTCCCCGGTTTTATGATGACTCGTGCTGACCTTGCTGACCTTGCTCAGGTATATGGCATACGACATTATCAGCGAAGTCGGGTTCGGTGCTCCATCTGGTTTTGTCGAGAAAGGCCAGGATGTGGGCGGGCTCATTCAAGGCTTCCACGACGGTCTACCTGCTTTCGGCCTTCTCGCGCGGCTGCACCCTTTCACGAGTTGGATCAAAACAACCTTTCTCAAGAAATACTTAGTAGCAAAGCCCGAAGACGACTCTGGGATTGGCATCCTTATGCGCTTCCGCGACAGCCTGATTGAGAAGCGGATTGAAGAGTTGAAGACGACAAAGGATATTGGGCGCATCGATCTGTTGCAAACCTTCTTGGAAGCGCGGACTGAAGATGGCCAGCCACTTAGCCTAGAGTACATCAAGGCAGAGATCTTGCTCGTGCTGCTCGCAGGTGCTGATACCACGGGAACTGTCTTTCAGGCCTTGATTTATTACCTCCTTACCCACCCCACTGTGTACGACCGGATGATGGAAGAGGTCGACATAGCTTTCCAGAGAGGCCTCATTAGCGACGATAAGCCACAGTACGCCGAGATCCTGGAGAACCTCCCGTACTTTGTTGCATGTGTGCGCGAAACCCTGCGTATGTGTCCACCTGCGCCGAACATCTTCCCTCGATATGTCTCTGAGCCAGGTTTGGAGCTTTATAAGAAGCTTGCGCCAGCTGGAACTGAGATCTCGGGTAATCCGTGGATCATGCACCGCGACGAAAATGTGTTCGGGAAGGACGCGGAGGAATTCAACCCGGACCGTTGGATGAACCCGGAGAGGGCAAAGCTGATGACCAAGTACTTGTTCACGTTTGGGTATGGCGCCCGGGTTTGCCTTGGGAAGGACATCGCCATGATGGAGTTGTTCAAAGGCCCATTACAGGTATTTTTTTCAGGTTTTTTCTGCTCGACTGCTCGCTAACGTATGCAGTTCTTCCGCCACTACAAGCCGCACCAGGTCAAAGACAAGCCGGAAGCAAAGTTCGTGATCAAAGGAGGCGTAGGATTCTGGAGGGACATGTGGGTGACGATCGAGAAGCGTCCGTTGGTAAAAGCCCTTTGATGTACGTAATGGTTAGCAGCAGTATCCATAAATTTTGCAACCCGTCTGAACTCACAACCATAGTGCAATGAAGAGTCGGGATAGCGGCTCGTTAAGCATCAGAATTGCTGGAAACAGTAAGCGCACGACGATCAAGGTTCAATGGCGGCTTGGCCTGAGCCACAATCGGCGCCTTGATTCGTTGCCAGCGGCAATAACCTCGTATTCACAAACGCCAAGATGATTGATTTAGCAACAAAATGAGAATCCTGCTACCTGTGCGGCATGAAAAGTCTCGTGAAGTTGTGCGGAAGAATTCTTCCTGCTCTCCTTCTCTCCCCGACGGGACTGCAGGCTCAAGCAAACATTACCATGCGCGCATTTTCTCATGTTATCGCCTGCCTGGCAGCATGCTCACTCGTCGCCGCTCGCGAGTACGACTACCCAGCTGACATTGAGATCGACGTCCTTTTCCCTCGCGACGAAACTTATAACAATCTCACAAGCTTCCCCGTTGTTCTTGCGATCCAGGATGCAAAGTCGGCGTACCGGTTTGACTGGGAGATTCAATGGAAGTTGTTCAATGCGGCACCAGACGCTTCGGAATATGACTATGAGAGCGGTTACTCCAGTCACTCTGCGCTTGGCATAAACACTTTCCAGTGGTACTTTGACGACGTCGCAATCGTTCCGCTGCAGGGGTATAACTTCACTCGCCTCGAACCCGGGCCGTATCGGCTCGAGTGGGAGTATCTCACGTCGCCGTGCACGCACCAACCCCCAAATACAATTGTGTATAACATCCGCCGAGTTGTTGCATCCGGAAATCAGACGTTCAATATCGTCAACGATGGCAGCGGACTGGACTTCGATATTCCGATTGATGAGTGTCCGCTGTATGGCGCTGTGTGGTCGACTTATGAATCTACCGGTAACTATTGTCCGTTTCGCCGCGAGAATGAGGACTTTGAGAGGGATCCATGTGACGCGCAACTCGAGAATCGTCAGCAGGTTGAATGTATCAGGCAGTATCTGTTTGAGGGTACTCGAGATGCGCCTTTGAACGAGACGGAGGCATGTCGGTCGTCCTTTGAGAGAGCGAACCCGGATTGGCTTCGGCCACTGTGGGAGGATGACGAGCAGGATGGCGATGATAACGATGATGCGGACGACGATCGTGATGATGACGGCGAGGATAATGCGGGGGATGATGATCTTTCCAACAGTGGCTCGACCCAGGATCGGGATGATGATGGAGATGTGGCTGCATCGATTCGACCGGGGTTGATTGGAGTTGTTGTGGCAGGGGTGGCTGCAATCTTGGTCCTGTGATTGTTCGTCGTAGTGTTTGCAAGCAGCAAATAGTTGATCCGCGCCGGGATAATCAGACGCTGTCGTTGATGATGTTGAGGTTGGGAAATAGGCCGATGGTGGACAAACGAGGAGTAAACACAGGCTTTGTCGGAAATCGGGGTCGGCACTCGGAAGTCGCCAACACCTCAGCTTACTGTATATATCCCACACAACATGCTACTTTTTCTGTATCACAAGCACATTCTTTCGCAAGGATGCAAGCCCTCAGAGCCACCGATCGTACCTCCGGCGTCTGCCTTCAAGAAGTACCTATTCCTGAGATCGGCCCCGACGATGTCCTGATCAAAGTCCATGCTGCTGGTGTTACGCCTGGCGCGCTGAGACTTCTCGAGATGGGCCGTGCCCACACGCCGTCAACCCTTGGCCATGAGATTGCCGGTACTATCGTTGAAGCCGGAGACATGGTTCCGGAAGAGCTCGCTGTCGGCAGCCGAATTCGTGTACACCCAGTCCTGTCATGCCGTCGATGCGAATTCTGCACCTCTGGAAGAGAGCATATGTGTGGAGAGGGAGCAATAATGGGCTTTGCTCAGTTCGGACAGACTGCGCCTCTATACGAGACATACCATGACGGCGGGGTAGCGGAGTACGTGAAGGCACCATATTGGCTTGTGGATATCCTTCCTGAGAATATCCCTTTTCATGTTGCGATCAAGGTGCATGATGTCGCCACGGGGCTGAATTCTCTGCAGCAGGCAAGGCTGCCGAAGGATGCTACAATCCTTCTCACAGCAGCATCTGGTGCTATGGGCTCTATCACTCTACGTCTTGCGGAGAAATTTGGCTTGAAGAAAGTTGTCCTGCTGGGAAGATCTCGCGAGCGTCTTGAAGGTGTCCGTAAGTTGACTCCCGTTGAGACAGCTGTTGTCGCGAGCTCGAACAAGGATGGTGAACTGGAGCAACCTGCCCTACTGCAGAGCCTGCGCGAAGCTGCCCCCGGAGGGTTTGACGCTATCATCGATTACCTGCCAGCAGGTGGGTTGATTGGAAAGGTGATTCTCTCGCTGAAGACGGGAGGAACTCTTGTTCACCTAGGATTCAATGCAGCACCTCTCCCGGTCCCACTGGCTTTGGTCGTAAGCAAGTGCTGGACAATCGTCGGCTGTCGGGCCCATACCAAGGAAAATATTCAGACGGCTGTCCAGTGGTTGCGTGAGAAACAGCTTGTTATCGATGATTTGATTACCCACCGCTTCCCGTTCAGGGAGGCGGAGACTGTCATCAAGAGAATTGAAGATCGTGAAGAACCTATGTGGCTGACAGTGATTGATGTCGCTTTCGAGGCTTGACTGCCCAGGATTCCACAAGAGACTATACTCGAAGTGCAAATGATGCTATTACACTGTAAGCTCTTCGATATGGTGTGTGAAAACAAATTGTATTTTTCCTTGATTCTTGCATAGTCGCATAGTCAACGAGATTTAGAATCCGAACCCATTCGCATGCCATGGTGGCATATTGCCTCTTGACTAGATAAACCATTGAGTGTAATAACACCTCGCCAGCTTCACATATCCCCGAGTCTCCCCAAGCACCCATGCTGAGATACGTGCACTGCTATTTACAGGGTTCTTCTTCCACGCAGACAACCGCCTTGGACCAAACCTTGTACTGGTCATAGTTTTCCGCATTCTCATCTCCCCATGCAACAATGATAGGATGGGTCAGAATCACTGCATTGAGCGCTTTCCAGTCGACATCATCGTCAAAGTGGTGAAGGCGATGGGCAGTCATGTAGTCGATGCGCGGAGATAATCTCTGGATAACGGGAAGATCTTCACTCTCAAAGTTGATACATGTGATAAAGACACGTTGAGTCCAAAGGCTGAACGCTAGCTCGCATGCATCGAGAGTAATTCTTTGCAGCTCTGTTGTGCGATTGAGTACCTTGGACTCAGAAAGAGGCTTTAGAAGAGCTTGTAGAGGACTGTGCAGGGCCAGCTTGGCCAGTCGGCTCGCAAGCTCGTGAAACGACAACTTAATGCGGGACTCGGATTGATTCGAGAGCCCAGGCTCCCATTTGCCGAGCATGAAAAGAAGATCGGAGCGCCAGAGGTGGCTTCCACGTGGATCTACCATGGTTCATATTAGCTACTTAGCGAGGGGTAAGTCTTAAATCTCTTACCAATATGCTGTAGATTCTCGTAGAGATTCTCTAGTTGGGATCGGCTGGGGGAATGAGGCTCAGATGGCTCCTGTGGGAAGAAGAAAAACGGACAGCTGAAGATCCTGCCTAGGATGTGTTTCGCTAGAAAGGCCTGTGAGAGAATGAAGGGCAGTTTCTTCCTTAAAGTCGGGAGGCGACTTTCCAGTTCCGACCAGTCCTCTTGGAGACAATATCCATCCAGCTCTATGATAACTCGTGTCATCATGCTGCCAAGCGTATCCTCATTGCTAAGTGTCTCCAGTGTAGCAATGTCTTCGACCGTGTACCTCCTGACCCAGGCTTTTAGTCTGTCTTCTAGCTTTGACATCCTCTGGCGGACTTCCCTATCTTCTAGCGGGGCTCTCTGGTTCTTTTCCAATGAGCGCAGGGCAGCATTTTGAACTTCCCGAAGCTCGCCCTGTAGCCTAGAGCGCTCCCGCTCTGACTCTGATAGGAGCTCTCGCAAATCTGTGGCTTTGTTGTCTGAAATTTCCAACTTGGTGGTAAATGATGCTTTTGTTTGCTGAAGACGGGCGCTCAATTCATCGACGTAGTCAAGAGCCTGCTGTAGGCGCATCTCTCTGTCCTCCAGCTGATGGCACTTGCTACTTAAATCATTCAGAGTTGAGCGATGGTGCAGACCATCTCGATGGCGTTGCTGGACTAAGCCTTGGATACGGTCATTAGCGGCTTGAAGGTCTGCTCGAAGGTAATCACGCTCTTCACGAAGGCTTAGGACCCTGAAAGGTTGCATGCTCTCTGAGATTGCCTGTTGGCCAGGAGGTGGGCTATGCAAAGTCCAACTATTCAGGCGCGCGGATGGTTGTGTCTCTGAACCATGAGCTAGGCCTCTAAAGGTGTCCCTCTGGTGGAAATCTCCGAAGTAAGTAGGCAGCATGCAATGACTTTATGGGAGATTTGCCTTACCCAGGTACGACGTGGGGTCATGACGCAGATACCTAGCCCCTGAGTGAATTGTATTCGGCAATAACAGGAGTGACAGGTTGTTAAATGTTTTGAAAGTGTGTTTGAGAAGGTGGAGGAGTAAAGGTTGGAGTTGGAAAGTGAGAGAAGAAACAAACACAGGTGAGACAACAAGTAGACAGGTAGCTTGAGCAAACCTCAATTAAAACAGAACCACTCCCGCCTTTTCTTTTCTACCTAATACCGCAGACCAAAAGTCTGTTCTACCAGATCTCCTGCATTCTGCTTTGCTTCCTGTCTATTTCGACTCCCACAGCAACTCCTTTTACCCACTCAACCTCTCCTCTACTCTCTTGTTCTTCAACGGCCTCAAGAATTTAGTCTCTATGAAAACGTTCTGAAGCACTCTGTTGCAAAAATGGATGACAACACACGCCACCGGATCATTGTCGGGGTGGATTATGGAACCACGTACACCGGTAAGAGGTTCTCCTTCAACAGGATCATTTGACTAAATCTATTCAGGGGCCAGCTTTGTGAGCACTAGGGGTACGAGCATTGATGATATCATCCTCATCAAATCATGGCCAGGACTGGCGCGATATTCGGAAACGGTCCTAAAGACACCCTCTCGAGTGGCGTATCCAGAAGACAAAGGCGCCAAACCACGCTGGGGATACCAGGTTGAGCCTGGGATGTTGTCCTATTCCTGGACCAAGCTGCTATTGGATCGTGGAACACCGTTGTCTCGCTATGATGCCGCCTTGGAGAGTACCGCTGCGATGGGTGTTTTCAGGCTACCCGATGACAAAGATGCAGTGGAAGTTGCCGGAGACTTCCTTGCAGGGGTCTATGAGCATATCATGGCAACTATCGCGAAACAAGTTACTGAAGAGATACTCCAGGTAACTCCGCTCGAGTTTTGGTTCACCGTCCCTGCTATATGGTCAGACGAAGCAAAACACAATACTCTAGTGGCGGCTCAACGTGCAGGTTTTGGATCACGCAAGGGAAATATCATGGACAAGATCTGTCTTATCACAGAGCCCGAGGCTGCTGCAATTGCCGCTCTGAGTAGATCAATGCGCGATGGTCTGGGATCCAGTGTACAGGTATCTATACGTAGTCCCGCTGTATCTGACATACCATCTAATACCTGATACAGCCGGGTGACGGTGTTCTTGTCTGTGACTGTGGTGGGGGAACTGTGGTAAGAATACCCGGTCTATTCTCTATATCGGGTTGCTGTTAATGGCTCTTCTAATACAGGATATCACGACGTACCTTGTTAAGGGTGTACATCCCACACTCGAGTTTGAGGAGTTGTGTACCGGAACCGGTAAGCTACGTCTACTACCTCCATAATATGATTCAATTCCTCATGGTTCGCAGGGGGAAAATGCGGTTCCACTGCAATTGACCGGAAATTCTATGATCTGATGCGTCAGGAACTTGGCAAGTCATTTGATGACCTTCCTCGTCGTAAAGTGGCTCCTGGGAGTGAATTTATGAACAAGTTCGAGCTTGTAAAACGAGATTTCGGATATCCCACAGAGCAGATGACCTATGAGCTACCGCTTAACATCACTCCTCAGAAGGTTGATCCCAAATACTTCAACGAGGACGAGCGGCTAGTTATTATTTCCAAGTTAGTCCTTTTTACTTCCTACCCGTCCTCTATCTACTATGGCACTGCTTACCAGCGTCTAGGAATGATCTTCGCCTGCTTTTTGACCCTATCATTCAGAAGATTCTCTCATTGGTTCGCCAGCAGATTATGGATGCAAACCAGCAAGCGGGTCGAGACGCGATCAATGTAAGTTAACTGAAAACATCGGCCTCCGGCGGAGATTGCAGTACTAATTGAAAAGCGGGTCATTCTTGTTGGAGGGTTTGGAGACTCGGAATACTTGCGCAACGTCTTTCGAGAAGCATTCGATCCATCGGGGAAGATCACGGTCACGGTTCCTAATAACGCGTAAGAAACATTCTGTCTGCTTTTGATACGATTGAAGTGCCTGACAATGTTTCCAAACAGACAAGCGGCTATTGTTCAAGGAGCGGCCCTTCGAGGGCTGCAAGGGCTTCACGCAAACATTAGACGATGCCGCCGACATTATTGCGTTCGAGTGAGCCACCTCTTTAGAGAGGGCATTGATGATGAAAGCACGGCTGTTTTTGACTTATGGGATGGAAAGAAGCGTGCTAGTGGCTATGCGCAATGGCTGGTAGTGAAGGTATTTCACGCACGGTCACTGTTATGCCTTTCATCGGGTACTAATGAGTATGATCAGGAACAGAAACTCTCTGAGAATCATACATACGAAAAAGGGGTATGGATGACATTAAAGCATGATAGTTCTTGGAAAGCGACCGACACACTCTTCTCTTGTGATACTGACGTGGCTCCGTCGAGGACCGATCACCCAGGTTCGTCTTGGTACCGTACAGTTTAGCGTATAGAGCATATGCAGCTAACCTTGAGTGTGGATGTGCGTGCGGTGGGCGAGCTTGTTGTTGACTTCCGAAAGGTTAGTCGATCAATCTTTGCAACAAAGCATATTGCTGGGCAGAAGGTATACCGAATCGACTATTGCCACAGAGTGGTGTTCAATGCGGAAGAGGGCCTTCTTAGGTTCGAGGCCGTTGTAGATGGCAAGGTTGTCGGCAAGACCTCCATAGAATTCACCCATGAAAACTTCTACTGAGGGACAAGTCCGGAGATCACTTCGCTTGCCGGTTTTATTTCACACGCTCCGTCTGGAGAACATCGAGCCCCTCTATCACGCCGGAAATTAGCACTGGGATGTGAATTGGAGTGGAGCCATGAAGTTCGATGGGCTGTTGAGCAGAGAAGCCAGACAGGGGTGGTTGAATCTTAGCAACACTAGGCCAGATCTGGAAGGCATTGGAGGGAGCTCTCGAGGGAATATTGGTGGCTGAAGTGTCTCAAGGCGAACTTCAAGCTTCTGCTCCTGTTCTCATTTTTGCGATGCGCATCAAGGGATTTCTACGTTGTCAGCATCATGCATCAAAATCTATGACTTCTCCACGTAAACAATCGGGGCTTATCCTTCGTCAACCGTTTTTAGCCCCAAGCTGCATCGCACCACAAGGCCCTGCGGGATTGGATGCGAATCGCCCTCTCTCAACACTTGACGACCATTTTCAGATAGAAAGCCTTCGTCCTCACGATCGTCATCCAGAGCAAGGAATCAACTCGTTTGGATTCGATGCCTCTGCGCCCCCTCTGCTAGCCGCGCCAGCACCAGGGTTTAACTGTTTCCCCCACGGGAAGGCCTTGTCTCTTTTACCGTTTCATGCTGAAGCCCGAACTGCACAGCTTGTAAGATCCCGTCCGCGCACTCCAGTGTTGCATCGCAGTGTAAAGCTGACTTCCAATGCTCCTAGATGTTTTAACACTCGCAGCGAGTGGGAAAGGAGCTCAATTGTCGCATAGCCGGGGCTTTCATTTCCCGCATAGCATAAGTGCAAATGTTATCCCTGGTTCTCCTCGTAATCCGCGTCCACTTCAGCGCTCTCTGCGCCGCTACTTGCACCGTCGGCGATGAGGAGCTGCGCCAAAGCTATGTGCACCTGTCCTAGCTGCCTGGTATCACGTAGATTATTTTCCTTCTATTCGCGACATCTATGCCATATCTCTGAGGCATCTCGAGGACCAACTCTACTGCAGCGGTTTCGCCGTGTTTTGCGGCGCTCGCGAGACTCTTCGTTTTCGTTTCGTCCTTGATGAGGGGCGCTTGATTTAAATTCTGGCTATGAGAGGGAGCGTGACAGTTGCTGTAGCTTGATCAAACATGGTTCTTTGCGAATAATCGGCGATTTATGCTGGGTTTAGTGATGAAGGTATGGGTCGAGGATTCGGCGAGGACACGGGAAGTTTGCACTCGTCTGCTGCTATCTGCGTAGGGGAGAAGTTTAGTTATGGTCGTGAGATGCTCTTTCGGAAAGGCTCAGGTGTGTAGTGGGTGTACTTTCCTTTCTTTTGAGATTGTGGCTGTGGTGAGGTTCGTGAAGAACGTGGGAATGGAGAAAGAACAAGGAGGTGGAGGAAGTAAAGCAACACCATGGATGGGACTTTTTCACATTGGCAATCTTCTTCCCTCCTCACTGCTGCTACCTACAACTTTGCCACAAGTATCCACCGCAATTCCACCATTTGACAGTCTTCATAACTTTATCCTCTCATACACGAGTCCCTCTACCAGTTATTCCGGCAAGCCTACTTCGTCGCAGCCTCGATTGCCAGGGTCTGCAGGGTCATGCCTCCATCAACAGCCCAGGCCGCACCCGTGACATAGCTCGCCCGAGGGCTACTCAAGAACAGGACCACGTCTGCGACCTCCTCTGGTCTGGCAGTACGGCCCATCGGTACAAAACCCTGCATCGCCAGCGGATCGATCTCCTTCAATCCAGCGTCTACGTTTCCCACCCAGCCAGGGCAGATCACGTTCACTCTGATGCCATGTACGGCGTTGTCCAATGCTACTCCCGAAGTGTGTATCAGCTCTGGATTTCCTTCATGGAACAAGATACCCACCAGTTTTGCGGATCAGGCTGAGCAGATCCCTCCCTGACGATGTCCCGCCGCTCCTAGAAGCGTTCGGTGCGCCCACCGTGATGATTGTCCCTCGTCCAGCCTCTTGAATCCGACCCCTCGCCTTATATTTTCCGACCGACTGGTTCTTCATAACCTGTCCCACTGCGTGGATGCAAGCAAGTGTCCCCTTGGCGTAGGATTGCCAGGTCTGGTCCTCCAGGTTTGCCTTCAGAGGTATGTTTGTGTTGTTCACGAGATAGTCGATACGACCGAAGACTTTGACCACGGTGCTAATGACTTCCGCGATACTCGATAGGTCGGTGATATCGATGCGCAATGCTACCGCGACGAATGACGGGTGTGTGGCAAGGGTCTCGCTTTCTTGCGCGGCATCGAGAGCAGCGTCATAATTGGTGTCGGCAAGCAGGAGACCCCTGACTCCCTCTGCAGCGTATCCGAGGGCGCATTCTCGACCGATTCCATGCCCTGTGCGATTCAGAACGTGAGATGACTGTGATGCTGTGAGAATTACCTGCTCCGGTGATCAGGGCGACGCCATTGAGATGGAGGGACATGATATGCCGACAATGAGAATGCAGTGCGAGTTCACATTGGCTTGGAAATCTCCGACGAAGAAAAGGAGAGGCAGGCATAGATAAAGAGGTGGTACACCGGGGCGTTATTCTCCTCTGTTGGTGATAGTCGGCGTTAGGAAGGCCTGCCAGCTTAACTCCGCATAGGGCCGTCCGCAGCTGAATTGTATTCCACGGAAGAACTGGACCTCTCAACAAGCAGCAGCCAAGGCTTTCGAATGGCTTATTATCCGTATTCTTACGAGAATCAATACATCTCAAGCGCTCGCATTGCTAGTCCCATATTGAATACAGTCAGCCATGAAATAATCGCCCATTTGCCTAAGACCCAAAAGCCAGAAGAACAGAAACTCCGAAACCCTGCCGCACACTGCTGACCGCTAATAAACCAGACCATAAAGGACAGCACGGCTACTGGTTGCCACTGTTGGGCCGATTCCAAGCGCCGGTATGGGTGTCGCGACTAAATTTCCCCGATCGGATCTCTTCCTGGCCTGCACGCGATATCGCCTCATTCCTTGTCACGCCTTCCTCGCTTCCGAAAGTCCTGTCGACTGCAGCATTTATGCCTCCGCGTAGCCATTCTCCGGCGCCCTATGAGTTGTCAGCAACAAGAAGTAGAGGAATTTTGCGAGTGGCGTACATGGATCCCCGCAAAGACACCCCTCACCCCACTTCCGAGACGTTCGCCCATCTCCGTGCCCTTGTTCGATGGTCCTTCTTTCGTTAGCGACAAGCAGATATCTTACGAAGGACGACATACTATCATTCCCTACAACTGACTGTGCCTGATATTCAGGCGGTCCACCTGCAGTTCCGGTGGGCTGCGGTTGAGACCCCGCTTCTGGGATGTGGTACTTAAATCCGGAGTCGTAGGCCCGGTCGCGGTCGAGGCCGTCGCCTGCGGGGTTGTCGATGCGCGCGCCCTTCGCTTCGGGAGCCTTATAGTCCACTGGTGGTTGCTTCTCCATTTTGCTTGAGTTTTGATGATACGGATGGATATTGTGATGGTTGTGGTGGTGGTGGTGCCTGGAGGCGAGTGTTTATATCCGGCTGGAAGGCTGACGTCATTGTCCCGGAGTTTATCACTTCCTTTATTGCACGACTGGTTGTTGCTCTGCGACTGATTGGAGCATAAAGAAAAGACTGCGCAGCTGATTTTCCAGCTGGTGACAGGATATATGATGTCATCTATACAGAGTTACAATGTTTGGCTTCATGTCTCGATACTGATGAGCCTGGCCTCAATCAGACCATCGCGATAAGGCCTGATTCCAATTTGATGATCACTGCTCCTTTCGAATACGACCGATATATCTAAATACCCTAATCTAGGGCCGTTGAAGCTTCAGCGTCACATCGTCTAGAGATCATCACGACATTCCTCGTATAGCAACATGTTTCAACGCACCGTGGTCGTATCCGCCGCCGATCAATGGATATATAAAGGCAGCATCGTCCCGACCGGTTTTTAGAACACCAACTCTAACCTAGCACGACAAGATGAAGTGGCCAACCCTCTCACTAGCACTCGCTGCCATTTTCGACCTCACCAGTGCACAAACACCTAGCGATGCGGGTGCGGGTGCAGACCTATATGTCCAAATCGGTCAACATGTAATCTTCTCCTACCCCGGCGAAAAACCACCAGAGCACCTCTTCACACTCATCAACGAAGGCAAAGTCGGCGGGATAATTCTCTTCCGGGAGAACGTGACACCCGAACTCCCTCAAATCATCAACCGCTTCTTAACAACCTACGAAGAAAGCCCCGCCTACCTCGGCTCGCCCCTCCTCATCATGACGGACCAGGAAGGTGGTGAGATTCGTCGTCTCCCCGGTGCACCAGAGCAGACTGCGAAGGAGGTTGGGGCAAGCGAAGATCCGTTCATTACGGCGGGTGAGACAGGAGATGGTGCGGCGGGGACGTTGAAGGGGTATAACATGAACGCGAACTTAGCCCCTGTGCTCGACGTTTATCGCGAAGAAGGGGATTTCACGGATCGTTGGGGACGGTCGTATAGCGATAACACGACTATTGTATCCGGCTGCGCTGCGTCGTTTATACGTTCCCAGCAAAAGAACGGTGTCCTTGCGACAGCTAAACATTTCCCGGGTCTCGGTGCTGCAGCTAGGGAAGAGAATACGGATGAGAGGCCCGTTACGATTGATTTGTCGCTCGATGAGATCCGGAGTGTGGATGAGGCCCCGTATCACCATGCGATCCGGGCTGGTGTCGCGATGATCATGCCCTCTTGGGCTGTTTATCCAGCGCTGGATCCGGAGTTTCCGGCTGGGATGAGTAAGAGGTGGGTTCGCGATGAGTTGCGCGGGAGACTTGGGTACGATGGTGTTGTTATCACGGATGCGATTGAGGCTGGCTCGTTGGAGGCGTTTGGTGATCATGGGCAGAGGGGCGTGCTGGCGAAGCAGGCGGGTGTGGATATCTTGCTTGCGTCTGGGAGGAATGTCACGCAGGGAGAGAGTATTATTGCGGCTTTGAGAGAGGCGTTGGAGGGTGGAGAGTTGTCGAGGGAGGAATTTGATCAGTCTAGTCGCAGAGTGCAGGAGGTGCGTGCGAGGTTGGCATAGCGCTTCAGGATGCTGGCAGGCTACTGGAAGAGTCTGTTTCCCGCACTTTCTGTCCGATTTCCTGGATCTTCCCAAGATATATCCCTTTCTTGTCAGCATATCTTTTATCCATTATCAGATCCGAATATAGAGAAATAACATACCAGCTCCAAGCCATCTCCCCTTCATCCTCTCCAACAACCCACGCAAACACCCAATTGCCTTCCCAACATCAATCACCCCTGACTCCTGGAAGTACCGCAAGATAAGAACAGCCGCCCGCCCAATAGCGTGCAGAGTAAATATCGGAATCTCAAGATCTTCATCCTCCGATATCTCCTCCTTTAATCTCTTTGCAGCCTGCACAACCTGCTCCACCTCCGCTTCCAACAACCCAAAGCACAACGGACTGCAATCTCGACCGGGTTGATGATCTAGTCTCAACCCGTGTTCGAGAAATGCCATAACCGCACTGTTCCTCATTAGTATCGGGAGTGTCGAAGGGTGAAATATGGATGACCTTACGTGGTACAAACCGCTGCAGCAGGATATAACAGACTCATCTTGTTTACCCCAAGGCTTTCTCGGAATACCGTCAGCGACTCGATGATGTCCATTGCTTCGCCGGATTTCTCGTCGTAGGAGGGCTTTCGTATGTGGTCTAAGACGAAGGAGAGGTGGATTGAGGCGCTGTGCAGGTGGTTTAAACTTAATTGGGTATCTTCTGGTGTGGCAGGGGGCTCGAGCCCGGACTCGGACTCGGTATATGCTGGATTGTGCTCTTGGGTGGTACTGATGCTGCTTGGCTTGCCTGTTTCAAGCGCAATACACCTGTGCCTTGTTAGATTATTGCATCTGAGTTGGAGGGCTTGGCATGTTACATACCGATCTAATATCATCACACCCTGCCATATCCGTTTCGCATACTCACGATCATCAGCCGACTTGAACCTCTCTTGTAATTCCTCACTCGAAACGTTGACGCCCAGCACCATCGCAGCCCTCACGCTACCCCCAATGGAAATATAAGCAGCTGAATCCATCCCGTGCCCGATCTCAAATAGGGATAACAGCACTCTGCAGCAGAGTAAATCCAATGAGTTCACGCCAGCGGCAGTTAGTGACGCCACGAAACTGGCTAGCAGAATATGGAGCCCGTGCATGTGGTACCCGGCACCTTGGAGATTGGGGCGGAGAGTCAGGAGGTGGATGCAAAGTTTCAGTAAGCTGAACTCAGGCGAGCGATTGTGAGTGGTGGCTTGCAAGCGCTGGAGGTAAGCATCCTGATTCAAGATTGGGAACCAGCTGTGGATGGAGCTAAAATAGGCAGATGCAGATGCGGACGCGGATGGCGATGTGGAGATTGGACTGCCGAGTACTGAAACGACCTGGGAGTGGATCGCGTGGCTTATAGATGTCAGGGGAGATTGCAGTTCCGCAGTGGAATAGTCTGGTGAGGCTGTTGGGGGGTCATCGTGCACCGATATCCCCGGGTAGCTGCAGCGAAGATTGAGTCTGACGGGGATTTCTTAACATCTGCCTCGGGCAATGTAGAGCAGCTTACCTTTTGCAACGAGTACAGATTGGTAATAGCCTGTTGCATTTCCGCTTCTGTTTCCTGCAGCGCGTGCAGGCTTGGTGGGCGTAGTGGTCGATGGGCATGATGATGGTGTGTTTGTTGGAGTTGGCTGGGATAGTGGAAATATAAAAGGATGGAGCTATGCTGGTTGTGGTTTAGCGTCCGCACATTACCTGTCTCGGTGTCCACTGTCCGCTCCTGCAGGCGATGCTTTGACTCTGTTTGACTCTCTGGAGTCTAGCCGGGGTCGCGTGAATTGCGCCTCGGCCCTCAGCTTTTTTGACGCCGGACTTGTTGCAGTCATCATGATAAGGTGTCATACAATCAAACTTTCCTTTCTTTGCACCTTGCAAGGTCAGCTCAAGCGCCCTTGCTCTCCAAGCTCGCTTTCTTCCTTGCGGCCTTTCTACAGCAGATCGAATCCAACAGCGAGTAAGCATTGATCTTCAGCGACGTCAAGCTCTCACGATAACGCGACCAAGGACATCGAGCCCAATGCATACACGAGCGGTCAATGGTTGCGCCGCGATAAGATTGATATCGAGTCGCGCTACATCCAATTCAATTTCGATGCTCTTTGCCAGAAGGTTATTCAGCTAAGCCCGGGAGCAACTTCTATCAACGCTTGTCGAAAACTGGAAGGAGGCTTCAACAGGGTCTTTATCTTCAGATTGGACAATGCAAAACAAATCGTAGCGAGGCTCCCATTTCGGTTGGCAGGACCTGCGAGATTGACTACTCTTTCTGAGGTTGCCACCATCCGCTACTGTAAGCTTTTAAAGAACGGTATACTTGGACGCTGACCATTACATACTTCAGTACAAGCGAAGACAAGAATCCCCATACCAGAGATCCTCGACTGGAATCATGACTCTGGTGATCCAAGCAATACTGTCGGCTGTGAATACATCATTATGGAGCATGCAAGGGGTGTCCCTTTACGCGAGCAATGGCATAGAATGGCTGGCGACCAGAAAATCAGGTGCCTTCAATCAATCTACGAGACGATAAATGGACTTGTTGATTTGGAATTTCCAGCCTTTGGGAGCATTTACTTGGATGATACCATTGATTCTGCCGACAGGCAATCAATGGGTGATGGTTTCTGTATTGGGCCTCATTGTGGTATTTGATATTGGGATTGTGGTGCCGGGGAACAGAGGTATTACCACTACGCGAATCGGAATCAGGGGCCGTGTAAGTTCCGCGGCATTTCTCATTGTGCAACCTTACTTACAACAAGATCATGACAGGGCTGAGTATTGCCGAATACTCTGATGCTCTGATTGACTGTGGTCTCTCGCGTGTACCTGCGGTAGATAACGAGTCGGCGAAGCTGCCGATGTACCATGGGTCGCCTCAAACACATACAGCTCTTCTAGAATGTGCCCGTGCTGTGCTAAAGCAAATGTCCGAAGATCCTCGAATCCGTGATTCTGCCACGCCGTTATTATTCCACCCAGATCTGCATATCAGGAATATCTTCGTCTCGGAAGATAGCCCCTCTGTTGTCACCAGCATTATCGATTGGCAGGCAGCTAGTGTCGAACCAGCGTTCTGGTACTCGGACGAGACCCCAAACTTTGCTAAAGCCGGAGAATTATGCATGAAGGCTTTCGATGCCTGCACGCAGTTCTTGATGTCTAGACTATCGGGTTCACGTCTGATGGATGACAGTCTTTTTAGACCATCTCTCTATTCCTACAGGACATGGAAGGATGGTGCAGTGGCATTGCGGTACGAACTATACGAAACTTCTCGGCTGTGGGAACAGTTAGGGTTCGAAGGCCAGTGTCCTTGCCCTAAACCCACGCCAGAAGAGCTTGTGAACCATCAAAGGGAGTATAAACTCTTCGAGGTAGCCCAGAAATTGCGAGTCGATCTGCCTGACCTACTAGACACAGCGTCAGACGGCTGGATACCCCCAGAAAGCTGGGAGGAGACTCAAGTAGCCCACAAGCAAACATTTGACGGGATGTTACAAGTTGTTCTGTCAGTCCCTGACACGGATGATGATGAGCCCGTAAAAGATGAATGGACTCTGAAGACAATCTGGCCGTTTGACCTCCCTCAAGGAATAACCTCCTCGAGGAGTAAGGAGTCGATACTCCTAGGTTAGTTCAACCCATGTACTTTTATCACGCATTTCTAGACCAATGGGCTTGGTACATCTTATGTGATATGTTATCAGCAGTCTTTACACAAAATAGCCTTACTTTTCACGTTTCTCGAGCTGAATGTACACGTCGTACTGTCTGTCGCTTGCATCTTTGCCACGGTCACTGAGCTGAGATTGACGTAGACAATCTCCCGGTTGCATGGATGCGCTGTATATTAAACTTTGTGAGATCTCATAGGCTCATACAGCCCCGTCCACGACAAGGTTAATCTTCCTGCCTTGGGACTATAAGGCTGCGAGTGGAATGGTGGTATTATCTTACCTAGTGCTGGGGTCGAGACCCAGTTTGTGGTTTAGCGTCCGCATATTGTCCGCACCTGCAGGGCAATTGATGGTCGAGCTTCGGGAACTATCTGTCCGGGTCAAAGGTCGGCTTGCGGATATATCGGATGGAGATTTGATGGTGGACAGGTACTGCTGAATACAGGTGTGGGTGTACCTAGGTAGATCTCATGCCCAGGCCCAGGGCATGACGATGGTTATCCATCATATGGAGCTAATCTTCTTATAGCTTAGCGTCCGCATATTGTCCGCACCTGCAGGCGATGGAATCTTTCGGATTGATAATCGAGAGCTCGGTTTCGGTGAGTATCTCTTCCGATCAGAGGTTTTGCTTGTCTCTACATCGGATGGAGATCGTGGAGAGGTGCCGCTGTGTATAGCAGGTGGGGAGGGTATTTAAATATAAAAGGCATGTTTGCAATTTTAGAGGACTGTTGTTAAACTATAGTAACGCTTCCACATCGCAAACACTCTACAGCCACAGCCGAAATATATATATCCACCATGTCCGCTATCAAGAACGTTGCCCTTGCAGGAGTAGGTGCCACGCCGGAAGATAAAACCCAACTAACGCATGCAGGCTTCCGGAATCTTGGGAAAAGAGGTACTGAAGGCTTTCATTGAGGCCGGGAAATTCAATATTACCATCTTGTCTAGGGAAGACTCCGACGCGACCTTCCCCGCGACCGTGCAAGTCGTGAAGATCAACTACGATTCCATCGACAGCCTCACTGCAGCCCTCCAAGGCAAAGATGCCGTAATCAGCACAGTCACGACCGCCGCCATCGCATCACAAGAGCCCCTAATCCGCGCCGCGGCAGCCGTAGGCGTCAAACGGTTCATCCCCGCCGAGTTCTCCAGCAACCTAGCGAATCCCAAAGCCGCAGCCCTCCTCGTCTACGCAAACCAGATCAAAATCCAGGGTCTCCTCCAAGAAACCGCCAAATCCAATCCAGAGTTCAGCTACACGTCGATCCGGAACGGGGCATTTCTCGACTGGGGCTTAGCGCTGGGCTTCCAGCTCGACCTGCGATCGGAGAACCCGCCCTTCTACGACGGGGGCGATCGCCCATTCAGCACCACGACCTTGCCCACTATCGCCAAAGCGACCGTGGCGGTCTTGGACCATCTACCGGATACCAGGAATCGGGCTGTCTATGTGCACGATGTGGTCACTACGCAGCGTCATTTGCTTTACCTGGCCAGGAAGGTGGCCCCAGAACGCCACTGGGAGCCTGTGTCGGTCAGCACGGAGGATTTGGAGCGGGTAGCGCGCGAGAATTATAAGAGGGGGGAGTTTGGGTTGGAAGCGTCGATCGGGTTCTTTAGTCGCAGTGTCTTTGCGGAGGGGTTTGGGGGGGCTTTTGAGAGGGTGGATAATGAGCTGTTGGGGTTGGGGGTGTTTGGTGATGATGATCTGGAGATCCTTTTGAAAGGGGTTCTCGGGTTGGAGTAGAGGACTGGAGAGACTGGAGTAGCTACTTTAGAGCTGGAGCTATCTGTAAGACAGAACGATGGAGGCTGGAGGCTGGAGCAGTTGGTTGAGTAGTGGACACTGGAGGATGGAGGCTCGGCAGCATTTCCGATTACAATGTTAATATAGAGCATTAAGAGCAGAATAACCGAGTGGCTTTCGGACAAAGAATACGAGACCAGTGCATTGTAAAGGGACAGCACGTGTGGTGGCTACATGATTCATGTTGCCCACTGCTAGGGAAGCAGCGACCCACGTGCCCGGCGGTCTCTCAGTCTCTGGCTGTTGGCATATGAAGGACAAGAACTCCGCCATCTTGGTCTTCTCCGCGAGTCAATCGTACAATCATGCTGTTAATAAATGTCAACTCCCAGCTGTCATCTGTCATGTCTGTCAGACTGCCAGACTGTACCCCATCACAGCTCCATCCCATCTGGACCATGCCTGCGCCGTAGCTGTCTGCTCACTCCGCGACACATGGCTGTCCTCCACCAATATGACTATATTTTTGCGGTCACTCTCATCTTTGCCTTTCTTGATGCCTGGAACATAGGTAATTCACTTCCTCTTTGTGTCTTACTAGTCTAATTGTTTAGGTGCCAACGATGTCGCCAACTCGTTCGCTTCCTCCGTGTCCTCGCGGTCCCTCACCCTCAAGCAGGCGATGTGCATCGCCGCCTGCATGGAGTTTGCAGGGTCCGTCGCCGTAGGCTCGAGAGTGGCCGAGACCGTTCGCGAGAAAATCATCGACCCCCACCTGTACGACGCTGAGCCTGCCGTGCTCATGCTCGCCATGATGTGCGCCATCGTCAGCTCCTCGACCTTTCTCACTATTGCGACCCGCTTCGGTCTCCCGGTTAGTACGACCCATTCGATTATCGGCGGTCTTGTCGGCGCCGGAACCGCCTCGGTCGGCATCCACAAGATTCACTGGGGATGGCACGGTGTCGCTCAGGTCTTTGCCGCTTGGGGAATCGCTCCGGGGATTTCAGGCGCGCTGGGTGCGATCTTGTTTCTGATCACTAAACGCTTTGTGCTATCGAGCAAGTATGCTGTTCATCGGGCGCTCTTCTCCATTCCGATCTACTCTTTTATTGCTATCGGATGCTTGACTAGTAAGCGACATCATCCCGTTGTCGGACTCTGCTGATAAGACAGTGCTTGTTGTTTGGAAGGGAATACAACTTGATGTCGAGCTCACTGGGATACAAGTAGCGATCGCCGTCATCGCAGTCGCTTCTGGCTTTACCCTTCTACAGATCCTCTTCCTCCTCCCGTACCTCTGGCGCCGCGTGATCAACGAAGACTGGCAACTCAGATGGTACCATGTCTGGCGCGGCCCATGGCTTCTCAAACGCCCGCTTCCAAGCCCCCCACCACCCGGCCGAAGCAGTCTTAATATCAAGGATTACTATCGCGGTCATCTCACGCAAGACGAGCTCAAGTGTCTTCGAGCATCGGAACATCTCTTACTATCAATCCAAGGCGGCTATAACGATCCAGAACGGCTGGAGCCGACAAATCAACCTCCGCTTGTCGAAGGAGTTCCTCCCCGCCCAGTGGGGGCTTGGAATACCTGGCCTGTGATCTGGTGGCGGATTCAGCGAATCCTCTACCATGGACTGGAGCAGGATGTTATTCAAGCGCAGAAGCGACAGACTGTTCTCACATGGGATATCCAGGACATGCACTCTCGCGCGCAGCGATACGATAACCGCGCGGAATATATGTACAGCTCGCTGCAGATATTAACCGCTGCTACTGCCTCTTTTGTCCATGGTGCGAACGATGTTGCCAATGCTATTGCCCCGTTCGCGACAACATACCTTGTCTGGCAGAGTGGTGAGATCAGGAAGGAGGTGCCAGTCCCGGTTTGGGTTTTGTAAGACCGCCCAGCCTTGAGCCATGAGACCTACTAATAGAACAGGTGCTTCGGCGGAGGCGCAATTGTCATCGGTCTATTGACCTACGGATACCATCTCATGCGAAACCTGGGTAATCGACTAACCCTCATGTCGCCCTCTCGAGGCTTCTGTATGGAGTTGAGTAGTGCTATGACTGTCCTATTAGCAACGCGACTCACACTGCCCGTGTCAACTGTAAGCTCCTCTTCCTACACAATATCTATATTGAGGATTGTCTAATATTTCCAGACCCAATGCATAGCCGGAGCATCCATCGGCGTCGGTCTAGCGAACGGCGACTGGCGCTGCATCAACCTTCGCCTCGTCGCCTGGATCTACTTCGGTTGGATCATCACTGTCCCTGTGACGGGTTTGATGGCGGGCATGCTCATGGGTTTGATACTGAATGCTCCGAGGTGGTGATGCTGCAGTGTGCCGTAGATTAATTTTATGACCTACGTCCAACGCAGCGAATTTCGATCCTTCTGATACGAATGGCCGGCATACAGCACGGCCACCTCTAATATTGAGCGACTTCGCATGGCATGCCCACGGAGACGAGCTTGTTACCGTACCGCCCAAACGCGACTATTGCTGTCCCCACGATCGCTGCTCCTGCGAACGACAACAGCATAGTACCGTGATCGATCCAGCATCACTACGCACCAAGGCACCTACTCCCGCCCAGACGCGACCCTCATGCTGTTTGCCCGAACGCACTGCCTCGACCTCGGTCACCTGATGAGACCCAGAGGCCTAGAGAGCCAGAGACCCAGCCCTCCAGCGCCGACCTTCGGCTACACCACGCTCCGGATAACACTCCTACTTGGCAGGGAATCTACACCCTCTACCTGCCATATGTCCTGTACCTTTGCTCGACGTACTACCCTCGTACTGAGCACAGCCTCTCTCGACAAGACCTCCATCCCACTCGTGATTGACTCGTCTCGATCAAACTCCTGTTTTTCTTGCCCCCTGGATTTCCCACAGCCGAGACTGTCCAGACAAGGCAAAACGCTAGACGAGATAAACTCGTCACCCACCACCACATCAAACCTTTTACCACTTGTACATAAACCATGACCATCATGACTAATGGTCACATTAACGAGCATCATGTATGCTCTGCTCTGTATATAGCCCACGACATGACTGTTACGCCAGAACACGGATAGGATATTTGTACATACTTGTGCACACGGTACGTAGCTTCTATTGATTATCTTCTACGGTGCTGTTCCCCTCGCCAATGCCAATTTCCCAGATGCTGCTTAGCAATCACCGTCAACGGGATAACATGGCTTGCTCTTGATATGACCAATCATGAACTGTACCTAAGGTATGATGTCACTACCTCCTCGTATACCTCCAGCTCTCCATCCCTAATTACCAATCTACCTTCATTCACCCCTCTCCAGTTCTATCTGAATATATACAAGACTACAAACCGCAAGGTCCCCAAAAGATACACTACAATTTATCCCCATCACCAACCATGCCCACCCACCCCCCAACACCCACACCAACCCTAAAAGGCTCCTGCTACTGCAAATCCACAACCTACACCACAACCTCCGCCCCCTACGGCCTAACATTCTGCTACTGCACCATGTGCCAAAAACTCCACGGCGCGCCCTTCGCCCCCTTCACGAACGTCGCAACCGACCATTTCCACTGGACTAGGAAAGACAACCTAGTTGAAATCAATCTCTCGAAAATTGCGACGAGAACAATCTGCGGGATGTGTCGCGCGCCCTTGACGATGGTTTATCACCACAAGCCCCAGGAAACGGGCGTTGTCGCTGTTACTGTTGATGAGGAGTTTAAGGGGCTGGTTCCGAGCGTGTCGGGGCATATTTTTGTGGAAAGGAAGCCCGGGTGGTTTGTTATTGGGGACCAGGCGAGGCAGGAATTGGGGGTGCCGGAGAGTTTAAGGGGGGTTGTTCCGGATGATTTGTGATTTTTCTTGTGTATGGTTATAGTTGTGAATAGTGAATACTGTTGCCTGCCTCCTAATACTTAGATGGAGGTGGAGTCTGCGGTGGAGAAATCAACCTGTTGTGGCCTTGCAGGGCTGGTTCCGTGGATACAGTTTGATAGGGCTGACATCACGATACCGTCAGTGCATCCGTTCCTGATCTCAAATAAGAGTACCTAGGTAGAATATCCGCCAAGTTCACTTGCATGTTATCTTACTTCAAATGGCGAATAGCGATGAGATATCCCCGGCCAAGCCGCTGTCGCTGGCGATCTGGAATTTTTCTTCCTCTTGGTTTTTGATTCCCCAGGGCACGAGTATCATTGCTGCTGTCTTGCACCAGCTCCACTACCAATTCGGTGCTCTCCCGGTTCTCGCGAAGATTGTGTGGATTTATGCGATTGTCTTGCTAGGTTTGGGTGTTGGAATATACCTTCTCCGTGTGGTTTTATATCCGAGACATGTCCTTCGCGAGATCCGGGGAAATGTCGTCGAGGCGTCGTGTCTGTCGAGTATTCCGATTGCGTTCACCTCCATCATCCAGATGATCGCGCTGCAGTACGACGGGAGCGCCGATCTAGTCGCGTATATCCTCTGGTGGATCTCGACCGCGCTCTCGATCATCGCCGTCATCGGCGTGCCCTACCTACAGCTGAAGATGCAGCCAAAGGGGATCGAGCATATCCCGCCCTCATTTCTGTTACCTGTCATCTCAGTCCTCACCTCTGCAGCGGCCGGCGGAACAATCTGCGAGAACAGCAACCTAAGTGCCCGTCTCCGCGTCCCAGCAATCATCGTCTCCTACATGGAACTCGGCACCGGCATCCCCTTGGCAATATGCATCGACGCCTGCATCATCTACCACCACTTCGACCGCGCGTACCCGCAGTATGACAAGGCGTACCAGGATATGGTTCTCTGCGGACCCTTCGGGCAGGCTAGTTTCGCGCTGCAGATCCTTGGTCTCGCGGTCAAGCATAGCTTTGGCGAATACAGTCGGGGCATGCTGCTTACTGCTGACGCGGCGGCGCCCATTGCGGCGGTTAGTCAGTTTGCGGGCGTGTTGGCTTGGGGGTTTGGGACGTTCTGGTGGCTGTTTGCGATTTTGAGTATTGCGTATACCCTCTATGTGCAGTCGGGGGGGTGGAGGAATGTGCATTTCTCGTTGACGGCTTGGTCGTTGGTTTTTCCTTGGGTGGGTTGTCTTCACTGGGATGGATTTTAGGAATGGTGCTGACAGGAACAGGGGGTTTATACGAATGCGGCGGTGCAATTGGGCAAGTTGATGGACTCGCCGGCTTTTGATGTCTGGTCTACGGTGTTGTTGTTGCTGTTGGTGGTTATGTGGATTGTCGAGACGGGGTTGACGCTCAAGGGAATTGCGACGGGGAAGATTTTTGGATTGGAGAGTGGGTGGAGGGTGCCCAAGACGAAACAGCAGACAGTTTAATGGAAATAAAAGGAAAGATGTAACCACCTTAGTGGCGATGATGGATTGAAACCTTCGGGAGGCGAGGTTGAATGGAAAACTAACCAAACTTCCCCTGATAGAACAGAACATCTCCATCACTCTCGACCATCGAAGATCACTGGAACCTCAGATTAATCAAAACAGTCAGAGCAATCACTTATCTGTAGTACAAAAAGGCGGTCAGTGGTCCAATCAGCTGCATCACCCTTCAGGGGAGAAGTCAACAGTTCAAATCACCATGTCTCCCCGACGTCGACGCCTTCTCCGGAGGGAGATTACTCTCCAAGAAGCCCAGCAGGATGAAGGGAATGTGTTACATCAACTTGGCTACTTCCATCAACAGCAGCAGTTCTTCTCCTTCCTAGAAAGTCAAGCTACCTGGATTCGAGAGGTTGTCGCCCACCATCTGGCCACATCCCCTTCTGCAGTTAGTGTTGCTGAGCAGGATGAATGGCTACATAGAAGCTTCAACGTTCTTGGCCACTCTCGGGTCATCTTTCGCGTGCCCTTGCCTCATCGCATCGGCGAAGCAAGTCGGCCTGGGAATGGGGATGAAAAGATCCGCTGCGAAGCTGGAACCTAAGCATGGCTGCAAGAGAATTGCCTGGATGTTCCGATACCAAAGCTCTACGGCTTTGGACTGGCAACTGGTGTAACTGTATAGAACTCCTCAGCTTGGCCTTCCACTTACTGACTTGCATAGTTCACCTACCGCGCGAATCTACCTTTTCTCCCGCGATGCATCCACACCTTTCCCCACTGGTTCCGATCGCTTCTCCACCTCCCCACTCCCTCTCGCTATTTGCGGAATCAAAGCTCTTGCTTGAACAACTTTAAAGTCACGCCTGGTTATATGGTTATCGAATTGATTGATACTGGCAGAATGCTTTCGACTACCTGGGCAGAACAGTCGGAGGATAGCAACCAACGCACAAACCTCTTTCGTGATCTGGCAAGGATTCTGTTAAGCTTCACAAGGATATCGCTGCCACGAATTGGATCTTTCGCCATTTGTGATAACGGATATATACGCCTCGCGAACCGACCGTTATCGCTGGGCATTCAGCAGCTGGAGAATGAAGGAATCATAGTTGACATACCCCGGCACTTCACATACACGTCAACATACGCTTATGCCGCCGATTTGCTTGCAGTCAAGGACTCCCGGTTATGCCACCAGCCCAATGCAGTCAATAATGTAGGCGACTTTAGCTCGCAAACCTCAATCCTTGCAACAATGCGAATGCTACCTCCTGTTTATTTCCGGCGCGAGCTCTGTCGAGGCCCGTTCTTCTTTACTCTTACTGATTTCAACCGAAATAACATCTTTGTCGATAAGCAGTGGCATATCACAGCACTCGTGGACCTCACAGCACTCGTGGACCTGGAATGGGGCTGCAGCCTTCCGGCGGAAATGACCCGACTGCCACACTAGATTTCAAGCGATATGATCGATGAACTCGATGCAACGAAGTTCAGCCATGTCCAAGAGGAATTCACGGCTATCCTAGCGGCTGAAGAGGAAAAGCGATCGTCCCATGGTCCCAGATTATCGGGGATCATGGAACAAGCCTGGAAACAGGGGACATACTGGTTCGACCTTGCACTGACAGCAGCTCAGTGCCCAACTGGCGTTGTCGGCTGTTTGAGAACATGATTTTAGCCAACCATAACGAAGAAAGTCCCAGACGATTTTATTCCTCAGACAATGCTCTATCGGCACCGACAAACCCGCCAGGTCTGGCGCCAGAAGGCTGAAGATAAGAAACAGTATGACGCTCGCCTTTTGGAAGAATTTGGTCAAGACGAGCTCTGATCTTCCGCCTCTTCGAGTAGCTAAGTAGCTTCTCCTCTGGTGCCTTGTGCCTGGCTGCATGGCGAGCCGCAAGCCCCGGTCATAAGAGTAAGAACAGGGAAGCGGCCAGCTCGGGTATTACCGGCAGGAAGCCCCGGACCGCTCTATATCAGCCCCTAGTTTCCTGTCTCAGTAATGCTATAGACAGTTGCACCATAGAAGTAGATTACTGCAGATCAAGGGCGTGATTGGTTAGCTAGGGTTGAACCTCTTGCCAGGTGGACTCCAACATATGATCGTACAGGCTGATTGACCATGAACAATGGGGGTCTATAGATTCACAATGCGGTCGACAATAATACCGCATGCAAGTGCTCTTCATCCAGGGTTCAGATTGGTAGCCTTTGAGAAAAACCCCTAAAGGAGGGCTAAGTCCTTTATAACCATCGAGCCTCTAGCTCCTCTTCCGGTTGTGCGCACTAATCGAATCCATGGCGTTGACCTATTAACATGAGCTGTTCTCTGTTCGGCTTGCATCTCAAATGGGATGTGGGTGAAAGACAGGTGCAGCAGTAAGCTAAGCTAACCTCTGCTCAATAGAGCTGAGATGCGGGGCGGGGCTCCTCTCCAGCTGTTCATTCCCCTTCAATAAAATCACTAAGGTTACTGTCCTCAACAGCTCAACACCCACTCACTCAACATTCAAGGTTCTCTTTCGCTCCAAACTACCAAATTATGCAGCTTGCCAAACTGCCCCACCGCTTAGCGTCGCATCAGTTCTTGTCGGTCGGCGCTATAGGATGGGTGTACCGCATCAACGACCGCATCGTCCTCAAGTACCCAAGGAATACAGGTGATCCGGCATTCAGCCACGAACTCGAATTCTTTGACATCCTAGAAAAGCATGAAATCTGCCCGGATATTGTGCGTAGCTTCCTACGCGTTCCCGACGGTATATTTCTCGAATACCTGCAGGGCGGAACCCTAGAACAGCGTTTGAAAGACAAGAGGGTGCAAACCAGCAACAGCCCAACTAGCATCAAAGTCCTCAAAACGGAACCGACGCCGCTGCTTGAGAGACGGACTATGGAGCTCTGCAGCGCGGTCGCTTGGCTCGAGGCCCTGGGATACACCCATGGTGATATCCGCCCGCCGAACCTACTATTCGATGCTCAAGACCATCTCAAACTAACGAACTTTGATGGCGTCACCGCGATTGGTGACCCATACGCCGGTGCTGCACCCCCCTGGGCGCGGTCTTAGGCTCCGAAGCAGGAAGTGGCGACGGCTCGTTTGGCATATGCGGGGCTCGAACCGAGCAGTTCGCTATTGGGTCGATTATTTATACCATGACGAGGGGATATGAACCGTATGAGAATTTCCTGGAAGATGGCCGCGAGGTTGTTGATCGTCTTCAAAGGATGGAGTTTCCGGAGCTGGGCGAGGCGGATTTGGATCGGATGATTGAGTCTTGTTGGAAGGGCGCGTTTACTTCCGTCTGTGAGCTTTTGGAGTGGGCGAAGCGTCTTGATGGGTCAATGCAGTTGCCTCGCGCAACAGGGCTTACAAGGGAGGACTGCGAGAGAATACGACAGGAGTGTCTACTTCTTGTGCAGGACGGGTTGCTTGCTTAGACCATTGGCTGGCCTTAAAAAGATCGATCAGGTTTACCCAATCCTTGTCATCAGTAGGTACCAGGTTGCGTGAGTGAAGGCCTTCGAGTCTTGTGAGATTAAAAGGGTTAACTGTCGCTAGGAATTCGAAGTCTTTTCGAATGCGATCTCAAAGTGGGTTTGGTGGCAGGCTGTCTCGTAACGCTTGGAGGTCAGACTCTTCGTGGAACGTCTTTCCAGGGGGTAAATAGTACGTAAGGAAATAGTTGTGGACAGCATGATTGATGTGGGGGTAAGTTGGAGACGATGCATCGTCGGCAGGTGGAGGCGAGAGGTTAAAAGACCAACTGGATTTCCCCACAAATCTTCCATCTGCAACAATCGATCATCATCATGGACGGAGCAAACGAACCATCTCCCAAGCGCAAGCGACTATCGTATGCCTGTAACTACTGCCGCCAGAAGAAGACACGATGCGACGAGCAGCAACCGTCCTGCCGCAACTGCCGAATAGCCGGGGTCGCCTGCATCACTACCGATAAGCGACGCGCTGGGGTCGTGGTTTCCCACCGACGACGTCAATCCAGGCTCGAATCTCAATCAATGAACACCCCAGAGTCTCAGCCCGAGCCTTCACCCGTGCCGTCGACTCGCAACCGCCCTGTGCCTACACAATGCTGGGACCGATCAGCATGGCAGTCGGGTCGACTTCCCATGATTCCGCGTTGCGGCGGAGCATCCATGTTCGAGATCATGACTGAGTGGCTTGATCTGGCTTTTTATCGCCTGCGAGTTCCAGCCCCTTATTCTGCGCTGCAGAGCACCGCCGTGGCGCCTCGCCCAGGGATCTCGCTCCCTCAAACGGCGCCCACTCTCCCTTCTGCGGAGGACTTGCGGGTTTTCATCGACAGATACCTTGACACCTTCCATCATATATTCCCTTTTCTCTCCGCAGCGGATCTTAGTGAGCTAGGTGAGATGGTCTCATTGCAGTCTGCTTCACACCAAGCGTTGACCTATCTCGTGGCTATTGTTGGCCTGATGATGGAAACCGCATCCAGCCAGTCAAAGCCTACCATATCCGCCTACATTGAGTACATTAACAATCTGCTCGGCCATCTTGTTGTTGAACGCAGCTTGAGATCTGTTCAAGCAATCATGCTCTTCGCCATGGTTTTGCGCAGTGCCGACCGTATCGCCACGGCTTGGGATGTGCTCTGCCTGGGGGTATCTATGGCTCAATCACTTGGAGTTAACCAGGGTAGCTTCCCACGGTCACCGGAATCTACACAGAGTCACGATACATGGTGGTGTATGTACGTGTTTGAGAAAATCCTCGCCTTCGAAACCGGACGGACGTCGATGGTTTGGGATCGAGAACTATCTCGCTTCTTCCGACAAACAGATCGCCCAGAACAGCCAGAACATTCTCCATTCTTGTCGACGTACAAACATACTTGTGTATCCCTGGCAAATACTCTGCATGAGATCCAAGACCGGGCTGCAGGAGCGTGGCGCCGCGAGGAGTGGACACCACAATCGGTGGAGGAAGCAATCGAAGAGAAGATCACGACTGGTGGAGAATTGGCAACTTTACTGCAGAAATGGTGGGAAGAGTTACCATCGGAGTATTGGTATGTTATTCCCTGGTCTCAAGTTCTACCTGCTGATACCATTAGCCCTGGACCGGCTGCTGTCGCAGATAGAGGGGCGTCGCAACGGCTGGCATTTCTGGCATTCTATTATCATCATGCGTAAGTATTGTTTCCGCCGCTGCAACTGTTCTGAGTACTAACATGTCCTTGTAGGACTATTATGCTCAATCGAAGTGTCTTACTGATTGAGACCACGGAGATGCAGGAGGTGATAGAGAGACATGCATCCGAAAAGCCATGGCGCCATCGGATCGCTAATGGGGGGCGCGTCTGTGTGGAAGCTGCTCGTGAACTCGTTAAGCTCACCGTGGCGCTGGTCGACGCGGGACTTCCATCATACCTGACCACTCTGACTACACCGCTGATAGCAGTGTACACACTCGCTGTACATATTATCCGTGAACGGCATTCCTTACTAGTCCGTTCAGATCTCGAGGTTTGCTATCTCTGCCAGTCGATGATCCATGCTAACGAAGGCCATCGACAGTTGATGAAAGCTGCCATTGCGGTGACTAGTCATCATTATCAACAGCTGGAGAACGCCCAAGATGTCGATGACGTCCTGACCGCTCTGGAGAGGTATGCAGCAGAATGTATACAAGGCCAAACGCCGCAGCCATTTGAAACTGCAACTGGTGGGGAAGGGTTTTCATCGTTGATCAGCCTTTCCCAAACAGACTCGGCAATTGCAAACTCAGTTTGGGGTCCATCAGCCCTAGACTGGGCAGGCTGGGACTGGACGGACTTGAGTCATCTACTCGAGAGCGCCGACTAAGGTAAGTAAAGATCATTTGATCTATGTATTCACTTTGTCTATACTTATGTTCAAACAAATGGCAAAATCAAGTGACTGTCGTGTTCACCTCCAACATGCACCCAATGTTTACCTTTATTTTTCACATGATCAGGCGTTCCAAAATTTGAGATACCCTGGTAATGGCCGCTGATTCGAAGCTGCAGACTCTCACCAGCTTCATACTCCACACCCATTGCCCAGATGCCAATCTCCAGGCGGACGACAGTGCCGGGTACAATTTTCTCCTCAGTCTCATGAGGGTGGAATGGCCAGTTGACATGCATAGACTTGCTCGAGTCGATAGCCCGATGGGATGCGCGTAATATACCAGTGGGGCCTTGATATAGGATGACCTCCGTGCGCTTATCGTTGGGGATATCCTCAATAGAAGAGACTGGCAAGCCCTTCCAAGGAACGTTGAGGTTCAACATAACCTTCCCAGATGGCGAGAGCTTGCTGAGAACGAGAAAGATATCCATGTCATCATGATCATCACAGCGCATGAATAGAACCGCCTTTGGGATTCCGACGAGCTGCGTGCGCTGTTGGAAAGTGTACGTAAATTTCGCTGTGTTACTTGGGTCCTCTGAGTTGTAGGGAACCGCCCCTGTTGCGGATGATGGCTGGTCTAGGAGCAACCCTCCGGATGGATGAAGATACGCCTTTCGATAGGCCGTGCGAGGGAGTGGAAAGTCGGGCTCCACAAGATTCGCCAGCGGCGCGCTCTCGCCATATCGCAAAACTGCCATGCGAACGCGAGGAGTGGACTCCCAGTCGTTCTCAATCCCCTTCAGGTAGCGATCGAAGAAGGTTAGCAATTCCGCATTGGCTTGAGGATTGCCCCATATATCGTACCATTCCTGGTAGGGGTGCCAGCGAAGCCATTTGTGTGGCGACTGCACCTCCAGCCAGCCTCTAATGGCACCCATACCGTGCATCGTGTTTGTCCATGTTCCGGTGATATATGTTGGAATGTTGATCTTGGTCATTTCTGGACGTTTGTCGTTCCACCAGTCCGAGGCGAGCGGGTGTTGCTGATACATCTTGCGAAAACTCTCCATGCCATTACGGCCGCGCAGCATGTACTTCACAATTAAGTGATCAAACAGATCTCCTCCGTATATGCCTCCTCGAGCAAACTGCTCTCGGTACAGATCCCCACAGCCTTCCCAAGGAGCGATGGCCTTGAGTGACGGAGGCTGCAGAGCGGCGATGAACCACTGAATAATGGCCAGGTGCGAGTTTCCCGCCAGGCCAACGCTGCCGTTGCACCAAGACTGCCGTGCAATCCATTCAATCACATCGTACCCATCCTCCGCCTCTTGGGTGCCCATGATAACCATGCGTCCTTCCGAATCAAAGGCTCCCCGTGAGTCAATGTTGACAACCGCATACCCATGTGGTACAAGCTGCGCTGGATCTGGTGCTTCGAACTTTTCTAGTCCGCTCAGTGTGCCATCAGGTATACCCAAATTCCACGGTGTCATGAGGCGCAGGGAGTCGATTCCGTTGAACTTCTTGCCAAACGGCCCCCAACAAATGATCGCAGGGACAGATCGGCTAGGAGCATCGGGTGGTCTGTAGATGTCGGCATACAGGGTACATCCATCTCGCACAGCTATGGCCACATCGTGGTCAACTTGAATATCGCATGAAAGCGCCCTCCGTCCCGGTGCAGTTTGATGGCCTTTGTGAAGGACCTCTGAGCGAGGATTGAGCCCTTCATAGCCGCCGTGCCCAAGCTCAGGAGCCTTTAGCTCCTCCACCGGGATGTCGACTTCGAAAGTGGGAGGCATTCTGTGTGATGGTGTGATTCAAGAGTCCCATGAATACTGGCAATGATCTAATCATATAAGCTAGTTCCGGCTCGGCTGGCTGTCCGGCTGACGCCGGTTCGGCCTGCGGCTCCACGTACCAGAGTTGATTCCCCACGGGGTCAGAAAGCGGAGTTGGGGTAAGTGCCAGCTCGAGCTTGCTTGCTTTCTTTCTATAAGACGTCTATTCTGTGTTATACAGAGCGAGTCAACACTGACTTCACCCTACACAGCCGCAATTATGGACAAGTCTGAAATCGTACACGAAGAGGTTGTTCCAAACCCACAATTGCTCTCCGGAGCATCGGGTGATGTCGAGCTGCTCAGGGGCAAGGAAACCGTTCTCATCCCAACTCCGTCTCCGGATCCCAAAGGTGTGTTTCCAAAACTGTTTGAGACCGCAAGGCACTAACTGTTCAGATCCGCTCAACCTTCCACCCTGGCGGAAATGGATGCTCCTTATCTTAGTGTCGGCCTACAGCTGCACCGCAGTCGTCCTCTGCTCCGGAATGGGGCCAATCTTTTCTGCAATTCAAGCACAGTATCCTGGCGAAGAAAAGCGTGCGAATGATCTCTTGACATATCCTACTCTCTTTATGGGTCTCGGAAACTTAATCAGCATGCCATTTGCCTTGACTATCGGACGCCGACCGGTTTTTCTTGCCTCCATGGTCCTCTTGATCGTAACTGGTATCTGGTGCTCGTTCTCGCAGAGCTTGGGTAGTCATATCGCCGGGCGCAATATCATGTCCCTCGCTGCTGGTCAGAGCGAAGCGTTGTCGCCGGCTATTGTCCAAGAGATTTTCTTTCTGCATGAACGTGGCCGAAAGCTGGCCTGGTTTATTTTCATTCAGAACGTGGCGGCAGGGGCATTCTTCGTCGCCTCGACGTATATTGTCTCTGCTTGGGGGTGGAGATGGTGGTACGGCTTCTTTACGGTGATGAATGCTGTTGTCTTCCTCTTCTCTATTGTGTTTGCTTCGGAATCATACTACGAACGATCGGCTGAAGCGATGCGAGGCGAGACTTCCTCGGTGGACAGCGCGATGAAACAAATTGACGGCAGTGACTCGGCGCTCGTTACGTCCGCATATGGCACGGTTTTAGACTTGGAACAGTACGGGCCCCGAACATGGAAACATGATCTCAAAATATGTGTCGTGCAACCCAAATGGGGCGACATTCCTGTGTTCTACAAACATGTTCTGCAAGGCCTCTGCATCCCAATCACCTTCTGGCTACTACTTCTCAACGGCGCGTTCCTTGGTGTTTACATCTTTCAAGCATCAACGTTTGCACAAATCCTCCTGGCTCCGCCATACGCCTTTGCCTTTGAATCCCTCGGCGCAGTTCAAGCAGGCCAAATCGTCAGCTGTATTGTCTTTCTTCCTCTCCTCGGGTACGGCAGTGACATCACCATCCGTTCATTGACTAAACGCAACAACGGCCGCTACAAGCCGGAGTACCGTCTCCCCATGATCGCCATTCCGGCCGTAGTCGGCGTTATCTGCGGGATTATCTACGGGCAGGCAGGCTCCTACCCGGATAAATGGAACGTCAGTGCCATCGTCGTTGGATTCAATGCCAGCTTCTTTGCCTTCCTCGGAGCGAACATTGTCGGCATCTGCTACGCTGTCGACAGTTTCCCTTTGCGCGCCGCACCATTCCTGGTTGTGATCTGCGCGGGACGGGGACTTATCTCGTATGGACTTAGCTATGCGACCTTGCCGGCCGTTGAGACGCTGGGGTATGATATGACGATGGTGGTTGAGATGGTTATTTGTGCTGTGCTTGCTCTTGGGGCGATTCCGATATATTTTTTTGGTCCTAGGATCCGAATGTTTGTTGCTGGGTGGGTTGGATCTAAATGAGTTTGAAATGTAGTCTAGTTATCCTCACGAACAGGCTTTGCTGGCTATGTTTCAATATTCAGATTGATAGTGATAGGTTCTCGCATGATTCCATCCTTAACTCTACGTTACAGCACGGATCTCAATCCTAGTTGACGCACGATGTATTCGTTCAATCCCTAAACTGAAAGTTGTGAACACGTAATGACCTATTGTGGGTATTCTGCTTGATTCTGGATCTGGAGCACTGAGTGTAAACTTGAGTCTATAGATGATAGTAGCCATGCATTGATCACTGGGTGACACATTCTAGTAAACTCACTTATCCACCATGCTAGTGTCACTGTGAGGCCGGAGACAAGCTATCACAAGTACTAGAGTATCACTATTCGAACATGAACGCTTTGCCTACTGCCTGCAATACCGCTCTCTGTCGGCTCCACATCGACAAGCTGCTGCTGATGTGGACCACAGCTTCCGATAGACGTTATCCCCAGGTCTACCCCGCAAAATATTTAGTCGTTGTGCTGATCCGCTGGATCCTCCTGTATAGCCCGCTGACCCAATTTCTAGCCGACCCGAACGCCAACCGAGCCGAACCGGAGCGGCCCTCATACCTCTTGCCACTTCACGCTTTGCTAAGTTATATAGAGATGCAAAATCTGGAACCTCATACCAAGCAAGACAGAGACACTCTGATATCCTTACTTGAGTATCATACTGTTGTTCGATCTGATTGTTGTTAACATGTCCGCTACTACCACCGTCACCAGCACCGCGCCTACAACCACGCTTAACACAGCGCCACCAGGAAGACTCTTCTCCCACGAGAAAGATGTCAAGTACGGCGACTTCCGCGATGACCTGCTCCGCGATGGCTATGCCGTCGTCAAGGGCGCCGTCCCGCGCGACCGCGCACTGAAATACGCCGACGATATCCACGAGTGGCTCGAGGGCTTGTACGTCCACCTACCCACGCCCCATGCATACTCTATCAGCCTACATTACCAGCAAACTAACAGTAATCCTATCCAGCAACCTCGGCTACAGCCACTCCAAGCCATCAACAATCCAAACCCCCAACCTCCCCGCCATCAACGAAAAAGGCATGTGTCTCGGCTACGCCGTCAGCCACGAATCCTTCACCTGGGCCGTGCGGCAAGAACCCGGTGTGATTTCCGCGTTCGAGAAAGTCTACGATACAGAAGATCTGATTGTATCCTTTGACTCGGTGAATATCTCGTTTCCGAACCGCGCTGATGTCGCCCCGAATAACCCCTGGCCGCATCAGGATCAGGATCCCGAGAAGCCGGGGTTTCGGTGTTTGCAGGGTCTTGTGAATTTATTGGAGAATGGCGAGAGGGATGGTGGGTTGATTGTTTGTAGGAGCGGGCATAGGCTTAGTGAGGAGTTTCATCGGGTCTTTCGGGATGAGGAGAGGATTTGGTCTTGGTATGTTGACCTTGTTGCTGGTGGTGGGCTGGTGGGTGGCATCTGTGAGACTGACGAGTGCAGGACGAAGGAGTGGTATGGGTTCACCGACGCAGGGATGAAGTGGCTAAAGGAGAAGGGGTGCGAGTGGGTTAAGGTCACCGCTGAGCCTGGGGATCTGCTGCTCTGTAGGTTGCACCTGACTATTTGCTTTTCGAGACAGTTAGGTACTGATAGGACAGGGGACTCGCGCACACCTCACTATAACGTCTCATCTGAGACCTCGCAGCCCCGGTTTGCGGTGTATACCTGCTACATGCCTGTCGAGGACGCAACGGAGGAACAGCTCCTGACGAAGAAGAAGGCGTTCGAGGGTATGAGCTGCATCTCGTTCATATTGGGTGTTTCTTGGTGCTAAATACGTTCTGCAGAAACGAGGATGACGACCCATTGGCCGAATGCTATGCATATCGTTGATCTGCCTGTACTCAGGAACGGCGAGCCGGATCCGCATAACCGGAAGAGTCCCAGACAGCCTGTGGAGCTGTCGGAGAGGGGATTCAGGTTGACGGGGATTCCGTATATCAAGCAGACTGCTTAGTTGGAAGTATAGGAGCAAGGTGAGAGAGATACTTGTCTGGTTATATAGTTGGCCTGTCATACGAGAATGAGAATGCCCCGTTCTTTTTTGTTAATCTTAACCGGTTAAAGTAATCGAAAGAGCCCTGGTGTGCCGCTGCAACAGACCGGGCAGTCACAGCGCCGGTCATCGCCCTGGCGCATCGTAGTTTACATATTCAACTCTATGCTAAATACCGGGATTTCAGGCTTGAATGCAGTTTGTGCTCTATATGTAACAATTATTCCCGGTCGAACTATGTATAATCGTGGCGTCGATACGAAAATGGGTGGAATCGAATCACGGTCGCTGCTGTGGCACCCTCCGCACAACATCCGAGCCAGATGCTGTTCGGAAAACAGAGGTTGAAGATGGCATTTGATGAAGCGAGACCTGTCCTTCTGCAGGTGTCTCTTCAGCCTGTTTCTGCGACCGCTCCTTGATCCAAGGGTACAAATTGTATACCAGGCCACAGATCATGACGCCGATCCAGAGCACTAGTTCGGTGCCGTAAATTACCATGCCCAGGACGTCGATACGGTGTTCGAAGACTAGTCAGATCAGCAAGCAGCAGGTAGCTTCGGATGGGGTACGTACCAACGGATACGAGCGAGAATAAATCTCCAGCGGCGTCGATGCCTACGAAGATGAAGCTGATTCCCCGCACGGTTCTGTGGATGTAGATATCCCAGTAGTGGCGAAGGACACCGGCGGCGAGAAAGCAGGCGCTTAGAACTGCCATTAGGATCATTGGCCATTCGAGGTTACGGTCCTTTGCCACTCGCAGCGCGAAGATGAGGCCTGTCTCGATCCCTCCTAGCAGGGCCATCAGGATAATAACAGCCGTTGCACATTTGCGAATTGAGTATTTCTAGAAGCGGTTCAGCATCTAAGTTGGTAAAGAGATATCGGGAACGTAACGAACCCTCCCGTAGTAGAGACATTGCGCCCAGGTGACGAGGCTCAGGAAACTGAGGATCTGAGCCTGGACGCGCAAAGCGATGTTGAGTTCCTCGACAATGTTGTACACTCCGAGTGGAACGCCGGCAATGGCCCATAGCATCATCATGGAGGCTTGCAGGCCTTCGGTGCTGTGACGGCGGTAGTTGATGAAGATTTGCGGCAGCAGCTGGATGGACCAGCAGACCTGGGGGAGTCAGTGTATGGTCAGAATCTGGGGTTAAATGACTGACTCACTGCACCTGTTGTGCCCAGTATGTTGGCTGCAATAGGGATATCCATGCTAAGATCAAGGTGAAGATGAAGGAAGAAAAGCGAGAGGAGAGAGGATGCATTCAAATTCTATCAACTTAAGATAAGGACAGTCATCCGCATTAGGTAATGCCAAGAAGAGTTCAAGATCAGACTGAACTATACTCCACCCAAGCCAACATCTGCTTGCTTGCTATATCACCATCTAGCAGCTGTAACAAGTCCAGAACGCCCGAATGTACTTGGTCGAGCTTGGTGAGTTCCAGCACCCGGACCAGTTCTTCACGCTGCCCAGATAGCCTCCCTGGCAGCTAGTCCCCCCAACTCCATACAGATTGACCTGGAAATTTCCAGACCCAACAACAAACACAGCCTTCGTGACTAGACTGTTCCACTTGTAGCAATATCCGTCGGTCGGGTCAGAGATCTGCTGTCGGAAAGAGTCGCCGATACAGCCGCCGTCGATATACGAGTTGACGTAGCTCACTGCGCGGGTCTCGAAGGGTTGGCCTTCGGCCGCTGCGCGCTCTTGCAGTTGCCAATGGGTGCTGTTGGTGGCTTCAACGAGGTAGGGGGAGCTCGCGCCGAAGTCGTTGGTTAGGTAATAGTTGTGGCCATCGTTGAGGAAGAGCTCAGGGTGGTCGAAGTACCAGAGCCTGTCGGAGTGGCGGGCACGTTCGTCGTCGGTTGGTTTGTATAGTTCGAGCTGACAAAGGTAAGCAATTTCTAGTTCAAGAGTGCATTGGGGAGAACTCACGACGGCCGCGTCGAACTCTTCAACCGAGACGTCGGCTGCAGTCATACTGGCGGAGTCTTCCACTGGCACTGCAAGCGCGGAGCAGGCTGAGAGCAGACCCAGTGCAAGGACAGGCAGACTGATTTTCAAGACGTTTCTCATTGTGAAAGTTGTTCCTTCTAAACTCTGTGCTCGGGTTGTGGTTGAATACATGTTTAGATGGCTGATGTGACTCTTTAAATACTGCATCCGGGTTCTTGCTGTGATTCAGTAGGCTATTCTTAATTTATTCATGCCTATTCTAGAGCCATCGCGAGCCATCGCCACCAGGTATATTGGCTCTAGGGTGCAGCAGCATCCGTAGGCTACCGGCTATAGTGATTGACAGAGCAACATACAGATACGCCTCCTCTAGACCTCATTGAGGGTTGTCTCCGTCGCATGGAAGGCATCGTATGATATACAAGACGCATGGCCACAATCAAGTACATAGGACATATGACAAGGACGGTATATTCTTTCTCCAACGCTATGCCACGCCCCTAGCGCAGTCTTAAGTCTAGATCGCTTAGCGTGCTTGTGCCCAGCCTCGGAACGGCTCGCGCATATACTCTATCCTAGGCCAGTCGTATCGCTACAACCCCTGCCAATACTGGCGTCATTAGCCTAATGAATCCTTTGCGTGTCAGCCTTCAATATCCGGCGGCCCTGGTCTACCAAACAATATACTTTACATGGCCAAGTTGCGCTGGCTGTCTCTCGGGATTGGTTCGGTCAAACGGATATTCGAGCAGGCATGGTGCGCGAGGTGGAGAGGTATAAGTGAAGCTGATTTAGACCCAGCATGGTCTCATGGGTATTTCAAACTGTCAATGCACCCACTGAACAGAGTCCGACAGAACAGAGCCATCGGTTAAGATATCATCACCTCCAAGAAGGGAAGACGAGGTGCGGATCGACGCATAAGTAATGGTCAACATGGCATTTGTTTCTGCTGTAATAGCTTTGATCGGAGAAGACATCACGGCTGGATGATTATCTACGTAGGTAAAGCTGGAGAATGACGAGATAACTGTTTATTTAGTTCGACAAGCACTAAAGCCAATCCTCCAGAGCTTGGTCATGGATTGACAGTCCAAGTCAAGCCCCACAAGAGCAGGCTTGCGTCTTGGCTTCCCGATCGGGACAAGAGCTTCATGGCGGGACCTATACGGATTTCATCATGATGGATAGATATATCAGTTCCCCCACCGTGAGCCTGCGTCTTCTCCCCTAAACAATCCGACCTTCAGCTACCCAAGATGGAAACCTGGCACCTCCGGTTGACCGCTCCAGACACCCACACCCAAGGCTCTTCTGAGTTGACCTCCGTCGCCGGCTCAGTGCATCTTTCCTTTTCCTTTCCGTCCTTTGACCCCAATGCAACGCCTCCGCAGATCACAATACAGCTGATCCAACAGGTTCGACCGAGAGCAACGGAGCGACCGTCCGGAAGACAGCACCAACTTAGTCTCTTCTCCTGCTTCGGATGGATGTCCAAATCACCTTGTTGTGAAGTTCCACCGAGTGCAGCTGCCACAGGGGTCGAAACCATAGCACAGTACAACGCATCGCATGCCCCAGACGAGATCCGTAACATCCCCGACGCGGGCAAGGTGCGCTGCAGATTCGACTTCTCCTTCAACATTCCGAGCAATATCCCCTCCACAACCAAGACGGCGGTCGGAAGCGTGTCATACACAATCTGCGCGACATTGTCGTCGCCGACCGGGGAGCCGGCACTTCAAGACTCACGACCCGTCAAAATCATCCGCCACGCCGTAGCCGAACCCGTTTCTCACATGCAAAAGTACCCCGGCGACGAGGTGGTTAGTCGAATACACATCGAGCCAAGACCGCATGGTGCAGATACAAAGTCGAAGAGTAAAGCATCGTATTCCGTACTGTGGCGAGCGGAGTCGACAATCCGTCCGGGGAAGAGGGCGTCTGAAGTCACTCATGTCGTAGCACGGGAGCTGCGATGGAGGGTAGACGAGTCGATCAGGTACATATCTTGTGCAACTGCAGGGCAAATGGCGCGACGACCGGTCACTGTACGCACCTTGTGCAGTGGGCGAGAAAAGGGTCGCTGGAGTCGTCTAAAGGACGGAGGGAGTGGCGGGAATTACCTCGATATTCCATTCGATATCCGTATTCCAACCAGAGTCGGTGCTCTTGATTGCGTCAATATCGCATCGTATGCTTGCCAGCGAGGAGCTGCACGGTCCTTCGATGTGCCGAGTGAGGGCGGGATTCGCGCCGCAATCACCATCGAACACCGGCTGTATGTGGAGGTAATCACCGGCGAGGACACCTTTCACCTCCAGACGGGAGATCTCGTGGACCGAAGGACTCGAGTGAAGTCGTATAAGACGGTCGTTCCATTGCCGGTGTACGGTTTTGTTGCAGACACCGGTGAAAACTCCTCGTTGCCGAAATATGAGGAGCCTTACATCTTGCCCCCAGCGTATGAAAATGGATTTTAGCCCAGACTCGCCCAGAACTTTTGCCAAACGATAGAATTGGCTTCTCGGCGTGGAATCAGCTGAAGAAGACCTTCTCGGGAAATGGCCGCACCTGCTTTTCGGTATCTGGCCGCCCACCTTCGCAGGGTGCATTCTTACCCCACGGGGAATATCCGTGAACATTACCCTTGCCTGCATGAGATTCAGAACGGCAGCGATGTGCAGGAAACAATGCTCTATATATAGGCCGTGTTGCGCAGTGTCTTAAGCAGACCCAATCACCACTCACAGCTGCCCAGTCGTCTCAAAAACCAACATGAGACTCAACCCTATCACGGCCCTCGCAATCAGCATCATGGCTCCTCAAACCACTGCTGTTACACCCCCCTCCTCGCCAGTCTTCTCCCTCCATAAGCGCGCTGCAAATGTCACTTGTGGCAGCGACCCCCGCATGCCTCCCGGCTCATGGGACTCCCATCTCCACGTCATGGACCCTGTCCGCTACCCGCCCATCCCTGAGATTCCATATACTCCTGGCGTGTACACCGTCTGGGACAATGCCATATTCGAAAGCAGCATCGGGTGCAAGCACGTCCTGTTCGTGCAGACCGCTACGCACGGCAACGACATGACGCTTATGCTCGACTCTATCCGCGCCTACGGAACGGATCGAGCGCTTGGCGTTGGGCTGTTTGACCCGAGCACTACAACTCCAGATGACATTCAGCGCTGGGATCAGCTCGGTGTGCGTGGTGTTAGGGTGAATCTTGTCACGTACGCAGATCAGACACCCATCGACGAATTCAAGGCGCAGATTCGTGACTATGTCGATCTCATTCAACCGGTCGACTGGGTCCTCCAGCTCTACGTCAAGATGGAGACCATACCAGCGCTGGAGGACTTCCTACCTACCCTTGGTGTCCGCGTCGTCTTCGACCACTACGGCGACCCGATCCATCCCGAGCCTACCTCCTGCCCGCTCAACCCGTACGACATCAAAGGGTTTAATGCCCTGGTTCGACTACTGCAGCAAGGCTCTACCTGGGTTAAGATCTCTGGGGCGTACCGGTTTAGCCACCTGAAGGGCGAAACGTGGGAGGACTTGGACCCGGTGACGCTGGAGCTTTTGAAACAGGCTCCTGATAGAGTTGTGTATGGCTCGGATTGGCCGCATACCCGCTTCGATGGGTTGGATATCAAGCCGTGGGTGACTCATCTGTTGGATTTGACTGAGGGGAATAAGAGTGTAAGGGAGAAGCTCTTCCGTGATAATGCGCGTGTGCTTTGGGGGGTTGAGGGCAGCAAATAACTTGGGGGGTCAGGTATCAGTTTAGTGTACATGCAGCCCTGTAGGGTAGGGTAGGGTCGTTGGTATCTGGTATTACATTCCGACCAGTATGGATGTATATAGTTGCAGTGTTGATTCAATTATGAAATGGTTATATCCGAACAAGCGTTATGCTTTTAGCTTGCAATAACAACTGGTCAGGACCTACTCGCGCATAACATAGATCTTGATATTGTCGATGGCTTGAGCCGTACTCTAAACAACATACGCACCTGATCATGCTTGAGCTGTGGACTTTGAGTATGCTGAAAGGAAATGTATACTCCCAAACATGTCTAGAAATTACTCAGCAGAACAGGATAACCATGGGCTCCTTCTCAACCCTCAACAATGCTGTTTCTGTTTCGCGATACTAGATAGCAACACCCGATCCATAAATATCTCTACTCGATGCCGGTAACCACATAAACCGCGGCACAAGTGATTATTGATTAATCAGGATAGATCTTGACCTTATCCGTATATATATTGTCCTATATCCTCCCTTGCGTCTCATTTATACTTCGGACAGTGCCCCCTCTCTCCTACTAACCTCATCATTCGAACCCTAACCCACAAACCACCCTCTCCCTTTCCCTTTCCCAACCCATCCCACGAACTGTCTGGATTCAAAGCACGTATCTAAAATCCTTATTCTCAAACTCCGTCAAGTCCCTCATCCCCGCCTCATCGCTCGCCTCCTTGTTCGCGGGTCCGTACTTTGCGTCCCGCCGCCGGTTGACGATGAACATGTATGCTGTATGAAGTGAGCACTTATACGGTCTGCCCTTTGTAACAAAAAAAAAAAAAGCAACCGCATAACATACCAAGAAGAAGCAAATGGCAACCAAACTTGATCGCGTAGCCGACAAGAAGCCCGATCGTCGCGCCCCGGAAGTGCGGCGCTTCCGACTGCCTGACGACGAAGGGGCCAGCAAAGTTGCCCCAGCAGTAGGCGGTGCTAGACGATGCGAACGTAACATCAGTATGAGGGCTTCGCTTACTGGTGTTGGATTTCGACTAAGGTAAGGTAGGACTGAGGGGCTTACAAGACCATAGCGCTAGCGAGCGATCTATGCGTGTACCCGGCCATATTCGACGAGATGGTCGTGAGCGAGACGGTGAAGCCGACGGATTACGAGTTCACGAGCCAGAAGGCGGCCAGGCGGCCCCAGGTGTTTGAGCGCGGGAGGTAGGCCATGCATGCTGCGGAAACGGTGCAGAGGAGGTTTGCGGCGGTTGCGGTCAGGAGGCGTGCTGGATCAGGATCAGTTTGTGGCGCTCTTGAGTGTAGAACAGGGGTGAAATTACAGTTCGGCACTTCCAGGATGATGGTTCCGCCGATGAGGAGGGCTATTACCTGCACGCCGTCGCCGACGGACTTGAGCTGGGTGGTCTTTGTGGTGCTGAAGCCCGTGTCGCGGATGATGATGGTGGAGAAGGAGTTGACGACGCCGTTGGAGATTGCTCTGTGATAGATGTGAATATCATGATCGGTCGATGATGCGGGTGTACCCACGCCGCAAAGACACTTATGAAGATCAAAATGGTCTTGGGGTCCATGAAGCCGGTTCCGATCTGCTTTTTGTCAAAGGACTTGTTCTTTATGCCGGTTTCGTTTCCGGAGACTCGTTTGACGGCGATGAGTCGCTCGCGGTGCGTCAAGAAGCGCGTGTTGGAGGGGGCGTCTGGGAGTAGGAACCAGATTGCGAAGGCCCATAGGCAGGTTGCACCGCCGAGCTGTGATGTTAAGTCTTTTGCTGAGAGTGGTGATAGGAGGTCTTACGATGTAGAAGATTAATTCCCAGCGCTCAGGAGTCATATCCGCTGGAAGCCCCGCGACACCCATGGAGATATACGAACCGACCTGCTGGGTCAGTGTCGAGTCATAGAACTAATATCAAGGGCTAACGCACAATCCCACCGAAACCGAGCGAGGAGCTGATATATCGTGTCAACTACAAGACCAACCAAGGATGTAGTGCGTACTTACTACCAGATACACTGGCGGAGCGGAATCTCACGCCGCGTATACCAGAATCCAGTCATCAGTGTCAAGCCCCTGGGGTTGTTAGTGTCCATTTGGATTGCGAGGTATTCCGGTGGTTGCCTACGGCGTAACAGCAGCCTCAAAGACGCCCATGAAGACTATCCTCGTTCAGCTTGAATCAGAGAATATAGATTGTGGTACATACATCTAACCGCCACTAGCACAATAGTCAGTCGTCATCCTAAACCAGTCGGGGAGAATCAAAACTCACATGCAGTGGAATAGCTTCGGCTCTGCGTCATGAGGATAGCCATAACACCCCACAGGAAAATACTGATGGCCATGACTTTCTGAGCAGGGTAGCGCCCGATGAGCCAGCCGCAGGGGTACTGGCCGAAGAAGTAACCCGCATATATCACTGGTTACCATCAGTCTCGACGCATACGGTCAATAGGAAAGATGGGTATTCACTAGCAGATAGGTGATTGAAATCAGCGCCCTGGAGATTCAACGCTTCCTGGTACCCGAATAGGTTTGCATAGTTCAAAGACGTCTTGTCCATGAACTGCAATGCCTGGGTGACGAGGAACATGGGCAGGATGGTGAGGTCTAGTTTCCATCGAACTCTTTTGTACTGTAGACGTTGTGAGCTTCGGTATAGCGGTGTGCCCTAGGATAACGGACTTACCTCGCTGTCTGAGACTTCAAGGTCCAGTGCCTCGAGATACTCCTTGTAGCCGACTGCATTCTCTTGACTGGCAAGCTCGAGCTGTTTGATGTTTTGCTTATCAGAGACCTCGACCTCGACAGCATTGCTCGCGCGCCTCTCAACGTCCGCCATGTTGTCAATATATGAAGATGGATATTGGATGTATATGATAGTCTTCAAATCAGAATGTGGTTGGACAATCTAAGAATAAGTGACCCGGAGCCCAGGGGATTTATATAGTTTCCAGGACCAGATGCTCCAAGCCCTCAAGCGAGTCGACAGACATCTTCCCCGCACAGAATAAGATGGGTCTGGGGCCCCGGCACTCCCCAGCGTCTCCAATCGTGCTCGGTGGTTAGGGATTGTTCGTCGGCGAGTCGCCGTGCAATGGTGCCCAGGAGCACTGCGACCCCGGAATGTGGCCGGTTGGCTCAACAGGGTCTTGGTATATTACTGTCCATCTTGGCACCTCCATATCAATCCTCGTGAGCCTTTCTGTTTAGTTTATCAGATCATCAGTTAGTCCTATCAATCATATCGCCATACAATACACACAATGGGCCAGTTTCTCTCACAGCTCTTCAACGGACCGGATGTTTCGGAACGAAGCAATGACTACCTCGCCAAACCCAGCCGCCAGTGCTGTCTCAAAGGCACAATCCACAAGGGCGAGGCCAGAGGGCGTTGGGAATCAATAACCGGCGTGGACACGTACATATCAACACCGCCCGAGGGCAAAGCGAATGGCCATGTACTACTGTACTTTCCGGATGTTTGGGGCATGTTTCCCAACGGACTTCTGGTAATGGATGCATTTACCGATGCGGGGTTTCTGGTTCTAGGACTAGACTACTTCAGAGGCGTGAGTTTGTGGATCGATATAGAGGCTGTTGTATATCTCGCTAACATATGTAGGACCCGGTGTGGAAGCACCGGAAAGACCGTCACGACAAGGCAAACCCAGACTTTGACTACGAGGCCTGGAAACGCAAACACACGGCCTTTGCGGATGAGGCTGTCCCCAAATGGGTGAAAGCTGTGACGGATCGTTTCAGCGACGGCACGACCAAGTTTGTCTGCGTGGGCTACTGCTTCGGGGCGCCGTATGTATGCAATGAGCTGGCGAGGGATACCATTGTGGCTGGGGCATTTGCTCATCCGGCGTTTTTGAAGGAGCGTCATTTTATGAATCTCAAGAGTGCGTGCTGATATCTGACCCTGAGGGGCTTGCGCAATATGCTGACCGGATATAGAACCGCTGTTTCTGTCTTGCTCTGAGATTGACCACACGTTTGACGTGCCGTCACGGCGACGCGCATTGAATATTCTACAGAGTGAAGAGAAGATCTACCATTATCAACTATTTTCGGGGGTTGAGCATGGATTCGCCCTGCGGGGTGATCCAGATGATCCGTATCAGAGTATGTTTTCCAGGCAGGTATGAGAAACAATCACTGACTGACTCGACTTTGATAGGATGGGTAAAGGAACAGAGCTTATCAGGGATCGTAGGGTGGTTTGAATATTGGCTTTCCCAATAAATTCAAGTGCTACTAGTGTAGCGTTTGTAAATGTGTATCTTCTCTAGAGGACATATTGAAAGATAACAATCAGGGCAGCTACTGTCGAAGTCTCGGCCTCGGCTCACTCACTACAAATCATATTCAGAAAAGGGGGTTGCTCTCATAACGGGACAGGTTCAACCCTAGACGCCATGGAGGGAAGGACGATCCTTCTCATGGTGCTCTGTGCGTGTGGAGTGCTCTGCCGTGGCTGCTGTGGTCGGGAAGGGTCTCCCACCGGCTCAACATGCTGCCAAGGTATAGGTATCTAGGATTTCTAGTAAGCATGCCCTAGCGAATAAATCCAAGACACATATCATTCGCGTTATCGGGGCACTTTCCGGAGGGCGCGGCACGCCCAGCGCCTCGCCATCGTTTGGCTGTCTGGGCACGCTCATTCTCCTGACCAGCCAGAAGTTCACCTCTCTTATATCTAACTGGGGTGTGGCTACCACCATCCTTTGCGGCGAGTTGCCGCTCCATGCGCCATGACTGGGGAGAATAAGGACGTGGATCCATCTGCCATGGATTATCGAACCAGTTACGTAGTACCAAGACCTATAAATCGCGAGCCTCTCCGTATAGTCTACCACAATACTCGAAATGCCTGTAACTACCTAACCCTACAGCCTACCGCGGGGAAAAGCTCATAGGGCAGCAGCAGCGAGGTATCTTCTAGAACCCTATTGGTGGAGGTTCTATCAGAGTCCCTAGTGGTGATACATATTGGTGAATGTGCTATCGTGGTCTGCTATGGGATGAGTTCTTGTTTTCTTGGAGTCCTGTTCGGGCACAGCCTTCTTGTTGACAGTTTCTATGCGGCAATGGATTGCACTTTGGCTGTAGTGCAGATACAATTAACCCAGACGGTAGCCCACATACTCATCGTCGTCGACCACGCCCGAGCCTTTACGGAGACTGACACTACAGCTCAAACTTGACCATGCCTTCGTCGTCGAACTCGACCCTCAGTACATTGAGGCGTGCGCGGGGCTCATTGAGCCCCGCCTGCGGAGTCGGCTCAGGAACAGAAGCCTGCTCTGCTGCGGCCAGCTGTCGAGCGATCTGTGCGGCGAGGACCGAGTCCCACATTCCTTCTCTGCGATCATAGTGGCTCAGTAGGTGAATTGCTCTACGGCGCGTTTGTGATTGCCGGCATCGCAGCGCAGCAATTAATAGGGCCGGGATTACTCCCACTGAGAAGTCGAAGGTACGCTTTCGGGACGGCTCCCTAGTTAAGATTTAGTGCCAATCACCAGAAATCACGCAAAGAGAGAGAGGGAGACAGGGAGAGAGGGAGAGAGGGAGAGAGGGAGAGAGGATGTACGCGGTTCTAGCCAGGTAGGACTCGCATAGAGACACCATCAAATAGAACTCTGGATGGAATTCATCCCACGTGTCCCCCGAGCCAGGGCTGTAAAAGACTGTCTTGCTTATCCTTGCGAGAATGTTCCAGTCTTGGAGCACCTCTGGGGTTTTTCTGGGGAGCTCATCCCCTTGTTGGAGGCGGGACAGGGCGTCCGTGGTCGACTGCTGCCATCGCTCGAGGGCCTGGCGCATTTCTACCGGTGACTGTAGACGGTCGCTCGAAGAGGGCCAAACTGGTTGGACAAACGACGAGTCGAAGTGGTGACACTCGTGATTGCGAACACCGTCCATTAGGAGGTACATGTCATGGCTCCCGGTGTCCATGCGGATTGAATTTATTTCGCTGGTGGTCTCTGTGCTGCGTCTCGAAGGCTCCGATGAAAGATGCTGATGGTCCAGTCGCACGAAGACGGAGAGCATGGTCTCATGCGAGACCAGTGACCATGCAGTAGTTGCCCCATGCTCCTGCAGCAGCTTCAGGCCGGACTTGACATGGATGGTACAGGACCGGCGGCTTTCGCAGATCCCATTATAGAGCGAAAATAGGGCACAGCAGAGCAAGAAACTTTCCACGGATCGAGTTCTGGTGGAGCAGCGCAGGATTTCCAGTGCCCTCCCGTATTGCTGCATAGCCAGTCTCCGGACGGCCATCGCACGAGAGCCAGGTTCATACTCGAAGAGTTCCTGCCCAGCGCCCACGGCGATCATGGCTGCTGTAAAGACGTCATCCGTTCGGGAGGCTTGCAGAACGGCCCTTGAGAAGTCGGAAGGGAAGCATCGTTGGCTTCTAGCGAGGAAGAAACCGTAGGAACGTCTTTCTGTCTCGGTGGGACTCGATGCGTGGGCTGGCGGCGTATATATGACTATTCGTAAGGGCGACGGCTTGCTGCTCGGAGGATATCCCTCCCACCTTCACTTTGCCTTGTTACACCGGTTGCAGGTCGGTTTTCCTTCGTCGCATTTGACTCGGCGCCGCCTGTGGAGTATTAGCTTTACAGCCTTTGTTCGACGGGGCAGTTGGGTTCCTCCCTGCAAGTCATGCAACCTGTTTGGCTACGGTTCGTCGAGGTTCGGATTTGCTTTTCCATGGTACCGTTACCTTACAAGGATCGAGTTTGTCGAGGAGAGAAAGTCTCATCGAGAGATTGATCCGAGGGGAACGACTGGATGACACCCTCAACCCCAGGCCGAGCTGGTCCTCTAAAGTGAGGCTGCAGATGGACTATGCCAAACCTGTCTAGACTGGTTGATCGGGCTCATTTTAGTCTCTGCTGAGGTCCGAGTGTTGGCAGCATTTAGTCGGTGGATGATGGCTATACAACACCGCAAAGAGGGTCAATTACCTCTGCCACCGCATACATCATGCAGATGAATACGCTTCAAGCCACTGATCGGGATATAGTACACGACACAGGAGATGGCATTCGCCCTTCCTCTCCATCTCAGGGGGTGTGTTGGTGAGGGGGCGAGCCTTGGAAGAGAACAAAGAAAGTGTCGACTGGCAATGATTGGCGTCCCAGCAGAAGGGAAACCACTCACATTGGAGAGACATGTCTAAGGTTTGTAGAAGATTCCAAATCATTGTGGGCAACACAAGCGAGAGACAAGGGAGTCGAGAGGGACTCCCTCCTGGGTGTCACCAACCCCTGCACCTGCACCGTGTTATCCCAGGTATCCCTTCATTCTTTGACTCTCACGATGGCCGCGACTACCAGGGTCGACGCGCTTGTCGTTGGCGCCAGCTGGGCCGGTCTTTGGGCTCTTCATCTCCTCCAACGCCAAGGTCTCAATGTCCTCCTGGTGGATGCATGCGACGATGTGGGCGGCACATGGTGTTACACTCGCTACCCCGGCTGTCGAGTCGATACCGAGCTCCCCTTGTACGAGTTTAGCGATCCCGACCTCTGGCAGAATTGGAACTGGAGTCAGCGCTTTCCCGCTCAGAAGGAAATCCAGGCGTACATCTCGTGGGTGGCCGATCGCCTAAGCTTGAGAGAAAATATTGTCCTTCGAACACGCGTTGAGGGAGCGAGATGGGACGAACTATCGAACACCTGGGCAGTTACAGCCTCTAACAATCGCATCTACCGAACACGGTACCTGATCCTTGCCACCGGTTACACCACCGTGCCGTACATCCCAGCCTTCAACGGCGTGGAGCGCTTCCCAAACAGCATCCATACTTCTGCATGGCCCGAGCATACGGAGTGGAAGAACAAACGGGTTGGCGTGGTGGGAACAGGAGGAAGCGGTCTCCAGATCATCGAGACTCTCGCTCCAGAAGTCGCCCGGTTGACCGTCTTCCAGAGGACTCCGAACCTAGCGACACCGATGCGGCAGAAGGATTACTCCAAAGAGGAGATGGAGCATATGAAGCGACACTTCTATCCAGCGATGCTGCAGAAGCGCAACTCCGCGACCGGCTATTTTTCCTCCATCGATCGCGCCACCTTGGATGATAGCCCTCAGGCTCGGGAAGAGGTGTATCAATCGCTGTGGGATAAGGGCGGCCTTGCGTTCTGGTTCGGAAATTACTCGGATCTGCTCACCTCTCGCGACGCCAACATGGAGGCATACAGATTCTGGCGAGACCGCGTCCATCGTCGCGTGCGCGATCAAGCCGTCGCCGAGAAGCTTGCTCCAGAACAGCCGCCTCATGCATTCGGCACTAAGCGACCGTCGTTGGAGGTGTCATACTTCGACATCTTCAATTCGCCGAACGTGGAGCTGGTGGATGTACAGAATGATCCCATCCTCGAGATCACTCCGACCGGTGTCCAGACGGAAAGCAAGTTCCACGAAATTGACCTTCTCGTCTATGCGACCGGGTACGACGCGCTGACCGGCAGTGCTCTGGCGATGAATATCGTGGGCGTGGGCGGCCTGAAGCTGGAATCGAAGTGGGATGTCCGAGCCCAGGGGAACGGCGTGTCGACGGCTCTCGGCCTGATGAGCAATGGCTTTCCCAACATGTTCTTTCCCATGGGCCCTCAGGCTCCTTCGGCGCTTGGACTTACTCCCCAGATGGCAGAGGTTCAAGGCCAGTGGATCGCCAATTGCATCCAGTATGTGCAGCACAAGGGCTTGGACAGGATCGAAGCGACCGCAGAGGCAGAGGCACACTGGAAGGCTGAGGTCATGGCGGCGGCGGAGCGCACCCTGTTCAGCGAGACCAATTCGTGGTACATGGGCGTCAACATCCCGGATCGCAAAAAGCAGCCTCTCTGCTATTTTGGAGGAATCGGCAAATACGCACAGGCTCTACAGCAGGCGGCCAATGCAGGGTATCCGGGGTTCACCTTGTCGCGGGCTGCGGTGAAACATCGGCTGTAGCTAGCTACCACTACCAGTTCGTCTTGGGTTATTGCTGCGAGTGGATGCTTGTTTCAACCTGATTGAGCTTTGAGGTCTCATCTTTGGGTTCGACAACTTGATGTCTCTGTACTCTTAGCAGTTTGTCTCTAGAATGCAATCAGCCTCATTTCTTCGTCTGCTGTAACCCGTGCAATGCAATGCATCCTGAACCATCAAACAGGGCGGGAGGAATATTTTTAGGCCAACAGTGGCCAAGGCAGAGTAAATTGATTGGAGCAAGGCCAAGGCGCTTGGACTGGAGCTTGCAGGCCTAACTACAGACTACTTGCAGGCTAATCCAACACTAACTAAAGACTAAAATTCAGCCCCCACGTGTAGAATGATCAATCTCTGAATCTCTGCCCCTGTGATTTGGAATTCCCTTGCAATCCAGTCCAATTTCCCTCTCTGCCAATTTCTCCCTTTTCTGACTGCGACAATTCGGGTCGCAGAGTTATATTAGGGAACCGCCGCTGTTTGACAGTGCTAACCTAACTTGCATGCCATCTCAAGCTACCCTACCAGGCCTACCCTGAGCTGAACCGCTGAAGAACCATGAGGCTGGCCGTGGCAAGTCCCGAGCCGTCTGCAACTGGCCAGGCCGTAAACGCCCCCAGCGCCTAATGCTCCGCTAAGCCCACCCAGGCAGGCAATTTGACTATCATCTGCAGTGATTGCAGCGGCCTGCGCTGGTCCAATCCCTGCCTCTGTATAGATTAACGCCGTTGTTGCGGCTGATGCCGCTGTCGAGTCGAGCCCTGGCACTTGGAGACTCTCCTCGTCCTTATTATCGCCCTGGCCCCTACGGCCTGCTGGTGGAGATGAGGTCTCACTCTCCTTTCGATTCCTTCTGCTTTCCCGCTGGCCGGTCCGCGTTCTACACTCCGTCTAATTAACAGGGCTCGTTTATATAATATCTAAGTCCGCTCTTCTTTTTCTCTGAAGGTTGGATGCCCCGCTGACAACGGTCGCAGTTCGCTCCCACCCACGATGAATTCTACCAGCATCGACGGAAACTGCGGCTCGAATTCGGACGTCGAGGCATCATGCATGGACTCGGAATGGGGCAATTGTTGCTCCCTGAAGGGATACTGCGGGAAGACAAAAGCGTACTGCGGCGAAGGATGCCAATCCGCCTTTGGCGAGTGCGACGAGACTGAAGACGACGACGACGACTCACCATCCTCCACCACCACATCCACATCCTCCAAACCCACCGTCTCTAGCTCGGCCAACAACACAAGCATCGACGGAAACTGCGGCTCGAATTCAGATATCGATGCGACCTGCTTGGGCTCGCAGTTCGGCGATTGCTGCTCCGCCAAGGGATACTGCGGGAAAACCGATGTATACTGCGGCGAGGGGTGTCAGCTGGATTTTGGATCGTGCAATGATGCCAGTAAACAGACGATCAGTAAGACTGGATCGTGTGGCGCGACATTGACGAGTAATGTCACCTGTGCTGGGAGTACGTATGGCGACTGCTGCTCTGCGAATGGGTTCTGCGGCGAGGACTCGACCTACTGTGGCACCGGGTGTCAGTCGGAGTTTGGCATTTGCGGCCTGAATTCCATCACCTCCATCTCCTCGTCTACATCAACGTCCACTTCGTCATCGACTTCCACTTCTGACCCCTCCGCGTCAGCGACAATAGCACCATCGCAAATCTCAGACTCCAGCAACGACGGCCTCAGCAAGGGCGCCATCGCCGGAATCAGCGTCGGAGCTTCGGTCGCCGGCTGCGCTCTCATAGCCCTGCTCGTCTGGCTCTTGATCTTCAGAAAGAGGACGCCGGACAGGGAGGAAGATACGCTGATTGAAACATTCAAGCCTCCGATCCCGATGCAGGAGATGGGCGTGGACGTGAAGCGAGTCCATGAGATGGACGGAAACAATACCCGAGGCGCAGTTGAGCTTCCTGCTTCGCAGTCTCATTAGACACCATTCCTTTTCTTTTCTTCCTGTATATGTTGCGACTTTTCTCGAGATACCACACCACGTCTGGACGACATTTTTGTATGTAGTGATAGATATACACGAGCCTCATCTTTTCCTTTATAAATATAATTGGTTATCAATCTGGATGCGTGATTTTCAGAGCTCATGTCGTGGTGCTCCACTTGGGATGGATATGCTTCTCAGCTCGACGGAGCCACGTGTGTCGATCGCATTTTCATGCTAAGAATATCCTCTGCTTCTTCAAGTTCTATAGTCTATACAGATTAAGCTGATTTCTTGATATCCTATAACAATATAAGTCTAAGCACCTTCCCCCTTGACGTCATGTGCCACAACCTCAATCTCAACCCTCATCCCCTCCAACGCCAACTCACTGACCCCGACACAAGTCAAGATGGGTTTATGATCAGGCATCCACTTCTTCAGGTTCTCAACTAGTTTCCCAACAGCAACCTCGTTCTTCACCTCCGTCGTAAAGACCCGAACCTCGTATACCTGCGACCAACCTTTCCCGCCCGCGTCCGTCAACGCCAGCTGCACGTTCGCGAACGCCTGGTCGATTTCCGCCCCGAGATCGGCGGGCACTTTGTGGGTTTCGGGGTCCCAGCCACCTACAGTAGGCCGAGGCCGTTAGCTGTCTGTGCTCACTGCAGTCTGCCTTGGATCTATACTGTACGTAGTAGGTAGAGGAAGAGAAGAGGGAGGGAGGGCGTACCTTGACCAGATATATGGATTCGGTCGCCGATGCGTACCGCTTGGCTGTAGTTTAGGATGTTGCGGATGTACTCGCCGAAGCCTGGGTAGCTGTGGTATTGGAGGTGGGACATTGCTGCTCGTAGAGGAGTGCTGGTGCTGGTTGTGTTGGCTCACGTTATCCAGCGTCTTGGTCTGGTCTTGGGGCCGGATTTATACCCCGCGGAGGCATTCTCTGCCAAGGGATGCTTTGAAATCGAGGTTTTCGTTGCTGGACGATGGGTTTCTATGTCGTATGATGTTATTTAGAACCAAGAGTTTAGTTTGCATGGCATGGTAGCCTGGTGGGTGGTAGGATAGAAGTCATCAAGTCCAATGCGGGAAACCAGGTTAGAGCTCGGTTTGTGTAGCCGGCGGAAATATATATATCGACCATTTCAGCAGCCGGAACTTCTCACGGTCGCGCAGTGACAATCTACTGTATTCTGCCATAGATTCTTGGTTATTGTAATTTTTACTCTCTCACAACTGTCTTAATCTCTTATTTCCGATTCTTTACTATAGTATTGGGTGCTATCGTGTTCACTGTGAGGCATGATTGACTCACGACCACCGCTCCTCCCCAGCATTTCCTCCTCAGCGCACCGACTCACCTCGAGCTCCGTACTTCGTAGATCGTGGGTTTGGCCATGACGAAAGCGACGATCCGATGCACGAAGATCAAGAGCAGATCTAACAAAACCTGGAAGAAATCCTTACAATGCTCCTGTTGCGTCAATGAAGGAAAGGCATCCAGGTACCCCTTTTACCAACTGAATTAGGCATTCGCAGACAGAAGACAAAACAATTAGCAAACTCTGTCTCGAAACAAAGCCAAACACTCCCACGATCCTTACAATGGCTCCAGCCCACAAAGTCAGAAGAGAATAGAATAGCGTCTTCAAACGGCTGCAGGTGAACGGTTGCATTCCGGTCTCCAGTACCGGCCTGCGCCTGCCTATTTCTGCGTAGCTGGGGCTCTCGTCCGCTGGTAAGCTTCTGACACTATCCCCTGCTAACCTGCGCTATTGCCGCACTACTCCGAGATAGGTTGCTGGTTTGACACTGTGTGTTCCTGCAGAACCCCATCATCACCTTAATACTCTACGGGGGAAGTGCCATTGCCTCTCGCGAGTCAGGTTTCTTATAGTAGTTCCTCTAGCTTGTGAGGTTGTCTCCAACTTTGACTCTAGATGCCGTGCTGTGGGTGACAGTGTGACCTGCAGGTCACTCGAGTCTCGACGCGTCAATAGCGGCCAATCCGGCCCCATGGATTCTACAGGATCGTTCGGCGGCAATAGAGCGTGATGGGAGGAGGAGGCTCATCTAATCAGATTCAGCAGGGCCGTTGCGTTGCAACAGGTTGCTTGTGAAGGTGTGGACTATCGAAGTTTAAGAGTGGGTGGACACTGGACCGGTGCGCTATTGTTCCAGTTCCAAGAGTCAGAGTCAGGCACCTGCCGCAACTGAGTCACTGTGACTGACTGTGATTTGAGATGCTGAAACCGAGGTGCGACTGGTTGGAGTCTTTCAGCCTTCAGTGGCGGCGCTGAGAGAACTGGATTCGATGCCTCTGCGCAACATTCGAGAGCAATCTTGGGAGCGGCAAACGGCAGCGCCCGAGAAGCAGAACCATGGCTCAAGAAGCAGAGTACTTTGGTTTGTTTGTGGCGAAGGCTCTGACTCTGTCCTGTTGTGTTGGCATGCAGGTGCAGCAATCCGGGGAATTGGGAGAATCACAGGTACCCAAAGACCCAACAGGCCCACTTGGGGAGCTGTCGCGAGGCTAGCGAAATTACCCCTGGTGATCGCGAGCGGGAAAGGCCCGTCTAGTTGGACCTTCCCTTCGCAGGAAGAGCTTGCTGCCATCAGAGGCTTCAAAGCTACTCTGGCCATCCAGAGCATGGAACAACCCCCACCAAGACACAGAACGTGATGCCAAGTTCGAGACATCGTGGGCGCAGCGGCAGCATCCTTGGAACTGTTTGCTTTCATTCGATAGTCCAGATTCCGTCAGGATTTTTCTGGTGGAGTCCCTAAGGACAGGCAGCCGAATCGGAGAGTTCCTCCTTCAATAGCGCTGCAGATCGAGATTTTATACCCACGAGCGAGTTTTTTGTTTTGATCGTGCGTCAGCTCTTCCTTCACGAATCACGCCATGAGATCCGATCTACAGAGGATTCCTGAACAGATAGTGCTGCGGATCGAGGGCTGCGTTGATATCACCACGGGATGGATGTCTGATCCAGTCCTGCTCGATCTATCGCGCTTGGAGCTAAATTCTCTTTGAAAATTCGGCAGCTGCAGGCTCAGAGCATTGATAGTCCTGCCGATCAGCCTTAGGATTGATCGTGGTCCTCCACGTCCACGATCTAATCCCGGCCATGCGGTACGCGCTACGGAGAACGGTGGCAGCTCACCTCCTTCTTAAGCCCGCTGCCTGCCCCTTCGAACTGACGCTTGGTCCTGCTCTTTGGACTCGTTCTCTCTCTTAATCCTGGAGTTCCTTACAATCACTATCCCGACTACGACGACGACGACGACCGAACCGATCGCCGTTCCCCTGACAAGCGCTACCTAACTTTATCACTTTCCTTCAGCCCTTTTTTCAGTAGTCGTCGCCATGGGGTCGGAGCTGGGAATCACCGCCGACACCAAGCCGGAGGCTGTATACTCTGCCGTCAGCATCTGGTGGGCCACCTTTGGATGTGTCTGGACGCTCCTTGTAGCGGCCGGCATGGCCTTCCTCATCACCCGCCGGAATATGCCCATCCTCAGGGTCCGCAGCCTCGGTCTTTCGCTTTCAGCCATCGTGCTGCTTCATTTGTACTGGTTTTCTGTTCAGTGGGGGACAATGATTGGCCCTCTCATGCCCGGTGATGCTCAGTACTGGATCATGGGCACCTACCTGCCTTGTGGTATCGCCCTCTTCCACGCCTCCAACAGTCACTTCCTTCACGTCGCCAAGCTGCAGAAGAAATATGCCAAATACAGCTTCCTCATCGACTCGACTCCGGATACCAAGCGTCGCCGCAGCGGTATCATCGGACGCTTCCAGGGTCTTGAGTACACCATGAAGACCATCATCCTTGTTGGTATTGCCATGTTCGTCCAGGTAAGTCCCATATTAGTCCCTTTTCATTATATGCATATGCTAACACTTCCTAGATCTTTCTCACCGTCCTCATGTGGGTCATTTCCCGCAAGTTCCATCCCTCCTTCGGTATCCCCGGCACAGAGGTACACGGCACCGAGATGGCCATCAAGACGGAACAGGGTCGTGGCTGGGAATGGTGGCCTGGTGTCTTCTGGCAGTTCTTCTGGTCATGGATCGCCGCTCCCATGATCCTGTGGAAGTCTCGCCATATCCGTGACACCCAGGGCTGGCGCGTGCAGACCATTGGCTGCTGTCTCGCAAGGTATGTACCGCATCTACTTGGAATAAATTATTTCTAACGTCTAGCAGTCTTCATGCTACCCCCTTGTGGCTTATTGGCCTCTACGTTCCTGCCATGGAAGCCGTCAACAAATATTGGATTCCCCCTCAATGGTAAGCCATCCAGCTACACTCGCTTCCATCGTGTTCTAACTTCGTCAGGGTCTGCCTGTCCATCTGGATCATCGAAATCTTCACAGTCTTCCTTCCCTGTTGGGAGGTCTACCGCCACCAGACCCTCCGTCAGGAGACCCTCGATGCCATCAAGCAGTGGGAGGCCCGAACCAAGGGTTCCAACTCTGATAACAAGTCTCTCGGCTCTGCTCAAACCATGGTCGAGTCCATGATGTCCGGATGGAAGTCCAACAACGAGTCCGTGCTCAGCGACAGCAGTGCCCGCGAGAGTATCCTGAACATGAGCGCCCTCGAGTACGTCCTGGAGCGCAACCCGACTCCCCTCCAGAAGTTCTCCGCCCTCAATGATTTCTCCGGAGAGAACGTTGCCTTCCTCACTAGCGTCGCCGAATGGAAGAACGCCCTCCCCAAGGCCATGATCGACAGCACCGGTGCCCCTGACGACAGTGCCCGCGAGCAGATCCGCGAGTCCTTCAACCGTGCCCTCTACATCTACGCCGAGTTCATTAGTGTCCGCCACGCCGAGTTCCCTGTCAACATCTCGTCCCAGGATCTCAAGAAGCTCGACAACGTCTTCGAATCTGCCGCCCGCATCATGTACGGTGACCAGTCCGGCGAGAAATCCGACCCTGCCACTCCCTTTACCACCGGCATGCCCTCGCCTACATACTCCGAGTTCTCCGAGAGCTCCATCGCCGCCATCAAAAACCGCGCCGAGTACGTCGGCGACGTTCCTCCCGGCTTTGGGGCTACAGTCTTCGACGACGCCGAGCACAGCATCAAGTACCTTGTTCTCACCAACACGTGGCCCAAGTTTGTCAAGAAGCGACGGTCATCGACCGACTCGGCTGAGACGCTGCAGGCGCAGGAGTTTGTCTAAATTCTTCTCTTGCTGTCTTGGAGTGGCTGTTCGTGGCACGTGAAATGAACATGAGTGTGGCTTTTGTCTTCTTTTTTTCTCTTCGTGTATATATTTGATGACTAGTAATAATACCCCCTGGATCTTGATAGTCTGGATCCGCTTAAATCGATTGGAATTCGGTTGACTTGCTTGTGTCCCCTTATTTATGTAGTACTTGCACTTACTGACCCAGTCATCGGGTCTCACCTTGTGGTGACCACTGTGTCGATGCTTACACCGCGAGAGCTGGTCACTGTCTTGACCTTCTATTGTAGCCCCCACCACGGCTCGTGGTTACTCGGAAGATTCTGTAGAATTAGCCAAAAGACCTCAAGCGCCAAATCACAAGATCTAGAGCATACCGAATAGGTCACCCATCGGACACGATACCTTTCCTCTCAAGAGGTCTTATATCTCGAAATTTGGAATTCGCCGTGTTTTGTTAATAGACTCAATCCTGCAGGTGCAGGATTGGCTATGCTTCTCAAGCCCTGGTCGCTGCATGATAGTAGTGGATGTGATTTACAGGGTGATTGCCTGTGGAACCGCGGCCTTGGCCCCTCGTTCATGTTATATATATTTAGCCGTGATTGGTCTATCGTGTTTGTGATCGGTTACTAACACTGCATTGTTCAAGGATGTATGTTTGATGATGATTTCTACCTAATCGCGGTGATTGTTGTGAACCTAGAACAAGTCCAGCAGCCATGCTGATTATCCAGGCTACCATAATAGTTCATAACGCTTGGAGATAGAGTCGTATGTAAAGGTGATGTTACTGTCCGCCGGAGCATTACTTTTCTGGTTAGGCGACTTGGCGGGTGACCACTTGGAGTGCAACTCTCGTGAGAAACAAAAAGCTAATTCTATTGTTCTCCTGGCTATGTGAACATAAATGCCTTGGAGGGAGTTGTAGATTACACGAGGATGCCATGTTAAGCCCGCTCGCCCTCAGGTTTCGCGCACAACTCATGCCCGCATCTATGGTCTTCCACCAGGCTCTTTACGGGCTTTTGATCGTGACAGTAGAAGTCTTATGAGGCGTCTGATGTTTAGTACCATGAGGAAAGCTGGGTGAAGCTCATAGATGCATTGCTGAGTACGTAATTTGATAAATTGACGCGGGTTGGAGAGACATCATCACGCAGTCTCTCTGACTAGGTTAAGCTCTTCTGTTTGTAAAAGTTCGAATTCTAAGGACTATTCAAGTTGTTCGGGCGCTCAATATATGCAGCCAGCTTTTCAAAACCCAGGCACTTAGAGCACCTGCTGGACTCGTCGGATGTGGGCTCGCCAGTTTTGATTATACTGCTGGAAATACCAATCAGGCGCTCATCATCTCTGTCGATTGCCGGGTGTCCAGGCTTGGGTTATAAACAAGCTCATGATGCATCTTTGACTAGGCATGCATCAAGAGCGACATCAGCTGGATTTCGAACCTCCTGCCTTCCATGGAGTCTTTTGTGATATCCCCAGTGTTCAATCTGAGTCGGTATTGTCGAGCAAAGTAACAGGGGAATCGACTGCCTCTGCCAGAGACCTCGCTTGCGTCGGCATCCAGACTCTGGTAGCGACACGGGCCCAAAGTCCGATCGGGCCAGTCTTGGGACTCTTATGCTTGGGAAAACCGTTCTTGGTTCAATTCCTCCGCCTTTTCAGAGTCATTCGGATAGTACAGAGCAACCCACAGACCCGAAAGGTTATGCATAGCCTTCTGGATAGCCTCTGCAGTGTCGTATTGCTGACCTTGTTGCTTCTGACGTCGTATAATCGTTCTTCTGACCGAGTTCGGATTCCTTGCATCCCCGTTTGCGAAACTCTTGTTGCCCCTGTTGTAGATCTCATAGGTGATGTTTCTCTGTCTAATTCCCTGCGTAAAATATCGTCCACATACTTCGTTAACTCTTCGTAGGCCTGGTGCTCAATCTTCTTGTAGTTAAGTACAAAACTCTCTATGACCTTGTATTCTTGCATGTTGCTCATTGAGCTGAAAGTGTAGTGGTGACAGAGCAGAGGAGTGTCTGGGGAAAAAGAGAGGAGGGCTTTAGAGTTGAACCCCATACTCTTCTAATTGATCCGAGCGCCACGAAAAAGCAAACCCATGTGGTGCAGGGCGAGGCTGAGCAACCTGCCCTGTGTGCTAAGAATCAGTTTTGTGGGCTGTGATGAGACAATGTCTACTTATTCTTGATCAGCTGTTGACCAAATAATGCAAAGTGACGTGATGCAGGGCGAGGCTGCCACTATACCCAGGTGTCCTACCGGGTCACAGGCTGTGATGACAGGGAACGTATTGGTGCCCGACCAAGGCTTTTGCTTTTTCCCTCCTCTTGGACAAAAAAAAGAAATCCCTTGTGGTGCAGGAACCATGTTGAAACCAAATATGGGATTTTGAAAACACGCCAGCACCCCCTTCAACCGCGCTGGTGATCTCTCAGCTCATCAAGCAGCAGAATTTCTGTCATCTACATTATCAGCGAGTTGTTGATCTTGGCCTGGTTGAGGATTTCCGCAACTGCAGCTGGAGCCTTGTGAGTCATGGAAATGTGCTTCGTGCTGTACGACGTCTTCCAGCGCTGTCTGATTGGCCACTGGCACTTGTGCGTTCTTGCTGTTCCATCTTCGTCAAGACGTTTTATCAATCGTCAATTGGTGAGTTTCAAGTACCGCGGACCACCTCGGCGGAACTGACAGAGCTCTCGTTGTTGACCCTACAACCCTGGAGCTTCCTGTACCGTCAGATACGCCCCCGTTTCGCCTTGCCGGATCTATCAAAGTCCCTCTGGAGATGATAGAAGGGATCCGGAAGCCTGTTCCTTATTTTATCTTTGAGTCCTCGCAGTCTCAAAGCAAAGGCCAGCAATCTTCCAGAACTTTCTTAGACATGCTGGTTGACTACTATTCAGTTGAACACCCTGTACCAGGGGTTTGCAACGGGGCTCTTCTTCATCTAGCCTATCATCCCCTCCGTGTGATAGTCGGTGGATGGATGCTGTACACTCAAGTCATGGCTCGATACTTGTCATACTATGAATTCCCCACCCGGAGCAGCGAATTAGTGTTGAACAATGAGAATGACGACGTGATCGACCTCACCTCACACAAGTGACGTCACCGACCTATTCACAAATCGATCAATACGGGCGATTACTCGAACGAACCATACCCAATGTGACGACACTCGCCCAGCTTCACGATTCCCGCCGGTCAGTCGCAGAGTCCGTCAATATAAGGCGGCTGACATACATTGCCTTTGTCGTATATGTCCACGCTCTTTAGTATGACTGACGACTTTGCCCCCGGAAAACCAAGGTTCTGGGTTTACTTTGCTGTCTCCGTGCCCTTTAGCTTTGATGGTTTCTGGTTGCTCGTTGTTAGCTAGCCTGCCAGCTGGAATGCTGCTACGAATGTCTTTATTTTTGTTCCGAGTCGTGGTATTAATAACTCATCAAGCAGAACAGATAATGCGGGTGGCAGGCTAGAGCTATAAATAGTGAGTCTTATAGTTTGCAGCCTTCTTCCAGAATCACATGGCCTTTATTCTGTTGGTGCTACGATCTACCTAATTTGTTATTACAGGTAAACTTTGAAGTTTCAGCACGTGTCGCTAGGCCCCCCTGACAGAATTGAACCCTAGAGGTTGATGACTATGGCTGATCTATGTTATGGGTAAGTCGTTGATTCCCCCCTTATCGAAGAAGGACATGCATGCAAACGACAATGCACAGGGATGGGCTAAAAACATCAATTGGCAAGCATCTGGTACCCTGAGAATGTTTTGGCAGCAAGATAACCTAATCGCTGTAGCATGTACATGAAGGTTGGCAGTTAGTACAAACTTCTCTTTCAGAGTCCATGGATTCTCTTGTTTGATTGTGCTGGAACTGCAGACCATTGTTAATACATCACTAGTAGTAAAATCCCTTTCGCGCGGACGCAAGGGCCCGCTGTATAATTCTAGAATAGATCCCCCATCTTCAAAGTCAAAACAGTCTTTCTTCGGCCGCCAAAGAAGATTTGTTTTGTCGCTCACTCCGAAAGCGCTTCAACTTTCGTCCCAAAATCGAGGAATTTTACTTCCACTGTCCTAGTATGATAATGTCAGTAAATCCCCCCAAGAGCTATCTCTTCACGGCACCTTGTGGGAGAGCCCAGTCCTTTAAGACCCGCGCTTGAGGAATCGACTGGTCAAGTCGCACAGGAGTTTGAGGTAGCTCATGTGCTAGCATCTGGACAGCTGGTCCCTTCTTATTGGCCTGACGAGGTGCATTGTGTGATGTAAGATTTCCGCTAGTTTCTGACAAGCGAATCAAGATATTCAATCAAAAGCAGGCTACTCCGGGTTAGGGAGCTACAAGATTAGCCACCAATGCAATTGGTTAGTGTGGAGGCAAGAAGGACTCCCAAGACCGGTATTCAAGGGATTGCATTCGGTGGCCGGATGATCCAGTACGAAGCAACAGGGAGGGGAAACAACGCTGAATCACAAAAACCGACATGGCTGAGCCTGTTCAAGAATTACGGAATATTCGTCCTTTGATTTTGTACGGCTGGAGTAGTGCTGTACACTTATGCTGCTTATTCTTGCCACATGGAGCCCGATAGCGCTGGTTTCTCTCTTCATGGGAGTTTTGACACGCCCTCCTCGAGATCGGATTGAGCTTGGTTTCAAAGTCGTGCATGAATCTCTACTTCGCAACTGTCACCGACCGGAAGCCCAATCATAGCATTAATGATATGATCTCTAACTGCAGACTGAGGTTTGATTCTCACGGCAATAGCGGGGTTTCCCTTGTGGCTTGATGCTATCTTGTCGTACGATAGCTAGTCTCCTATGAAGCGAAGATGCTTTAGAAAAACAATGGTCTTATATAATACCTCGGAGCTGCATCAAGCTACCAGCCACACGAGGACTTCTTGTTTATTCTCCTAAGCGAATATTGTTCGTTAAATTTCGCAGGTGCAATGCTGTCTGTTCCACATATCCTTCCGAAAGACCTAGCACCTGCAGCAGGGCCACCCCCACCAGGTGGCTCTGGTGGGGGTGGAGGGTCTCGCATACCAGTCGCCAAGCGCAGGAGAACCCGATTGGCATGCAATTCATGCCGAGAAAAGAGATCAAGAGTTGGTGACCGGCAGATTTCGAGTCATGAAAACCAAGCTAAGGTGGTGTCCTAGTGTGATGGAACCCGGCCGTCGTGTCTTGTGTGCATCAGCCGCGGCAGAACATGCATATATCCAGAATACGACGGGCGGCTGAGATCCGGCCTAACAACACGCATTCAGGAGCTGGATACAAAGATCAAGGAACTGGAGAGTACCATTTCGGAAATGCAACCTTCTAGCAGCCGTTCGCCAGCTGACCACCCTCGGTCCCCTCCAGTCGATCCGCTGGGTAAGCGTCCAGTTCGAGATGTCCGGAGCACCCTGACGACCACTGGTGGCCAGCGCTCGGGCGGAGAATCAAGAGAAAAGCATGCGTTACAACAATATGATACGGCCTTTGGCTGGATACCCACGGAGCAAATCACCGCCCAGGCAATATCTTCGTTCTTTGCATGTATTGGCACTATAATCTACGTTGACACCCGTGAAGCATTACAGGCACTGGTAGACAATGTGTACCATGATAATAATCCAGATGCTGAGAGCGTCTGTGAGCTGTGTGCTGTCGCCGCTGTTGGCTGCCAGTATGACGGAGTTGAGATCCTTGTCTCATGCAGGGACATCTTTTTCAGACGCGCATTACTTCTGCTTTGTGATAGCTTTGACAATGACTCGAGAAAAGGGATCAGAGCCATCATTTGCCTGGTAACCTGCCTGATTTTGACAAATCCCAAGAGCTCTCGAGCTCTGATAGGTACTTTCCACTTCGTCTTGATTTGCTATTCACAACCTTGACCTCGATATGTACTTTAGAAAGTGGCTTATCATCATGTCGACGGATCTTGCCTCCGACAACAACCGAGACGAACCAGAATAATGACGACCTGCAGCCAGGGAGGCTACTGCAGACCCTGATAACCCTCGATAGGTAAGCAACACCCCGGGATGTGACCCCCAGCGTCATGCCGCGGCAAACTGTATTGACACGCCGTTAGCTGGCTGAGCGTTAATCTCAAGACTTGGCCACTCCCGATGGTCGATCGTATTCAATCAGTCAGTTTTTGTTTGGCCATATACCCCGATTCAACTAATATCTCAAGCATCCAAACCCTGCTGCCTTCGAGGGCGAGGGTGTCATTAGAACCGGGGTTCTCAGTGCAGCGACGATTCAATTCCACTTTAATAAGATTGCAGTTCTCGCTGCCAATGTCCACTTAAGACTGGGGGATCCCCGTTTCTTGCGCTGGGAAGACATGGAGAACAGATCAGACATTCTAGATTCATGGCGCCGAGAGCTTCCAGATGCCCTCCAGTTGCAAGTCTTGCTCACCGAGGACAACGAAATAGAACCTACGAACAGGAGGTTTGTTTTGATGTTGCACATGATCTATCTGGAGGCTCAAGTAGTCTTTTATGGGCGGTTCATACATATAAAGCCTCTTAATGAGCTTCTAGAACTGGCGGGGCATGCTCGGGATAAATACTTAGCCTTTACCCAGCAGCTCGCTCACATCATCTCCGTGATCTACAAGGATGAGGGTGGTTTTATCCAGTCCTGGATTTCAATGTCAGTCACGACACTTCATACCCTATCGACCTGTTACGCTGACGTGCTACAGCCATGCATCCTTCCATGCATGCATAGCGCTGCTGATCAGCCAGTGCCAGTGCACGAACAGCTTTGACCACGGCGCTCGAATGACTACTAACCGAGGATACATTGAGTCCTGCCTTACTGTTCTGAAATATTGTAGCGAGGGTAATGCTGGCGCTGCGCGGTTCTTGTTTATACTCGTGCCATTTTACGAGGAAACGAAGGACCTGAATGACAGGACGATAGAATCAACCAGGCACCAAACAGCAGAGCCGATGCAGCTTCAAGTGATGCTTAATCATAAACACCCTTATCGAAGGGAACTTGAGGAGCTCCTTCGCCGGATTGTGCAGAGCGTGAGGGCGCTAAGTGGTGATGGTGAAGATTCAGGGGAGCAGGAGCGGATACCGGGCGCATTCGGTGGCCAAAGGAGATAAACTGGATTTCCACATGCAGTCGGTCAAAGCGTCTGGTACCTGTTCATTCGTCCTCTCCTTTTTAATACGTTGTGGAAGTGTTATTTTTGTTATTATCACTGGTTCGTCAGTTATATCTGGGTCCTGGTCCCGCTCTGGCTGGCACGGGGCAGGGCCCCCCGCCTACAGGACCCAGACAGTAACATGAATAAAAAGCATTTCTATGCCGTATGACCACATATTCCTCAGACACATCAATCCATATAATTTCCACACCTTCGGGCCAGATCAAAAGACCGGTAAATTGAGGGTTTCTCTTGCTGTTATCAATCCTTGACCTACAGTCGCCATACACATCTCACTTGGCATGCACCATGGCCCTATTTGTGAGCAGCAAGGTTACATTGAGCAATAATACATACGCGAATCCGCAAGAACAGGCTGTGTTTTGGAAGTCGGGGACGGAGTCTCTAGGAGTTGACCAATGATTCTGCGGGGATTTCAACTCCGGCTGTATAGTCGATATGATTGGCTGAAATGATCACTACTCTTCGACCATTACGGTGATTTTTAGTCTAGCTGATGAATTTGGGTCCTCACTAAGAGATCACTTAACTCCCGCCCAGGATGAGGCGTTACTGAATCGAGGGGTGATGTTTCTCTCATAACGGCTGATTAAAGCATACGCGGACCGTTTCAACCTCCATAGTGTGGATGATAGCTAGGTTCTTCGCCCGAATACCCCGCTAGAAAGTCACTATAACTCCAATCCATTCCTTGGCGAGGGTCCAAGTCCGCTGTGCGCCTCTGCATGCTTTCAGGCGATGACATGGGATCCGCAAGCCCTTGCTTCGCGGAGGGCTTCTGTCCCTGATCTTCGCATAGATGAGACCGGAGCGTGTCGAGCGAGGTGGTTCTTTGAATTAACCTCAGAAGATGGTCGACCTCCTCAATACTCGATTCTCGAATTATTCGGAGCATCCTATCGAGTAGCATTTTATCCAGCCTTAGCCGTGTGATTTCCTGCTCCAACAATTCAACCTTGCGTTTGACTCCAATCTTCCGCCGACCGTCGAGTTCTTCATCGCGAACGCAATTCGTACCTTGATGACGACAGGCATCACAGGGTATATCTCCGGTACACTGTAGGTTTTAATAGTTACTTCATAGTATCATGGGTTGAAAAGCTACCTTTGACCTCCGTTTCCGACACTGAATGCAAGCAGTAGACGCCTTTGTAGCGCGGGGATGCAGTGCACTTTCAGTAAAGTAAGCCTTCTGCCCGGGTGTAGGAGCAAGAGTTCTCTCATGCGGATTGGATGGCATATTAGGTGTAGAAGGAGGTGACTCGGAGACTTACAGCTGTGGAGCTTCAGACCGAGTTCTGAGTTTTATATCCATCAGTTCGAGACGCCATGGCAATGTACCAGCGATCATTGCGTCACAGAAAACTCGGCCTCGGTGAGATTGAACAGATGGAATGTTCGACATTACCGCTATGCCAATAGCTGGACCACTTCACAAACAACATTGAGCGGCGAATAGTGTGCTTGTACTGATATCCCAACAACGGTCCCTGCTCATAACCTCTGAAGAGGAGGCCAAGATTCCAACCAGTCACTGGTCTCGGCTTTCATAGCCGGAGTGGCACGCACTAGTGGTATGATCTGTGTGTGTTGGCGGACGGGGTCTCCGTAAAGTTACCGGTTGCGGACTCCGAACACGCTCATTCGCTTTGTTGTCGGAAGGTCTGACACGGCTGATAGTGACCCGTGCTCCTAATTCTTGCTGTCAGTTTTGCTATTGGTTGGTGATGTTGCTTTGCTATTGGGGTCTGCGAATGGTTACCGCGGTTATCAACAGCGAATATAGTGCCGAGGAGCTCGACTTCCTGATACTATAATAGCTCGCGGTGGCTTGTTGCGCATGTAGATTACATCACGAATTGTAGGTATTGTGCTATCATCCGTAGCTGGGGATTCGAAAAGCAAAACTTCGCTGGCCGGGCGTCCTTGCTAGACCCCCGGTATAGCTATTAGGGCAAACGGAGATTTCTTCTAAGACAATATCAAACCGTATTGTCGACTATGCTACACGCCCTGTTCTATCACCAGCCCATAGTACCTCCTGCTATCACCCGGAGCGATTAAAAAGTGCCAGTGTCTCTGTCTCCAGGCTCGATCTATATCATAACGTTCCGGGTGGAGTCCACAGCACATATTCGCAATAATGTCAGGTAGTGCTAGCAAGGGAACCGGTGAAAAGACATCATGTAGTCAGTTGCTTAAGCTGTCCGTGTCCGACTTAAGTCCCCAGTTGAGAGAAGAGGTCAGACTGGAATTATCTCACACTGTGTTGGTCTAGCATCTAACACTACATACCCACTCGCAGTCATTATACATCTCATAATCCGACAACGACAACGTCAGTAATAAAACGACGCCTTCATTGAATTCGGCAGAATAAACTCCGACGCATTCCTAAACCGCGTAAACCCCCACCGTATCTGACAAGCCATCGCGATCTCCACATCCAAGTCCCTCGCAAACCTCCACGCGAGCCCCGTATCCCGCTGGAAGCTGCGTCCCACCATGACAACATTCAGCCCCTCCTGCAGAACCTTCTCACCCAAGACCCCATTGTTGATCATTCCAACTGCCGCCACGTGAAGACGGTCCCCGACAGCCTTCTTGACTGCAGCAGCGAATGGGACCTGGAACGCCGGGCCGGCGGTGATTTTCTGCGAGTCGACCATGCCGCCGCTGCTAATATCGATCAAATCAATAGTGCCTTGGTCTGCTAAAGCTGCGCGAATCGGACTGTGTCTTCGCCTTTCCACCCTGGTCGGCTTGAGGGATCCCAGTCTGTTGCGGACACGCGCAGAAACACAGGCATCTCCGGACCGACAGTGTCACGGGTTAATTGAGCGATTCCCAGCGGCAACCGAATGCGGTTGTCGAAGCACGCTCCGTATTGATCGTCCCGGGCATTCGAAGCAGGGCTGAGGAACGAGGAAGGTAAATATCCATGTGCAGCATGGATCTCAATGAAATCCGCCCCCGCAGCCAAGGCACGCCGCGTAGCAGCTACCCAAGCACTCTTCAACTCCCGTATATCCTGCTCCGTCATAGCATGCGGCATAGTGCCATCGTCCCCAGCCAAGAACGGGATTGCGCTGGGTCCCTTGACGTTATCCACCCAGCCGCCTACTGCATTGGTAGCGATGCCACCGCCAACCCAGGGTGCAGTTGTTGAAGCCTTTCGTCCTGCGTGGGCGAGTTGGATCCCGATCTTCTGGCCTTGGCTATGGGCTAGCTCAATTACCTGCCTTATTGGGTTGATTTGGGAATCTTTTCATAATCCGACACAGCCGGGTGTGATTCGGCCTTCGGGAAGAACTGCGGTTGCTTCGATGAGCATCATGCCTGGGCCGCGTTGGGCAATGTTGCCGTAGTGTGCTAGGTGCTAGGTGCCAGGGCGTCATGTGGCCGTCTTCGGCGCTGTATTGGCACATTGGGGACAGCTGAGTTGGGGTGGTTAGCTGGGCTGTTGTAGGATGCATGGGTACGGAGTAAACAAACTGCAAGGCGATTATGGAATGTGAGACCTCGGATGGTGAGAGGTTGAAAGATCTTTGGTATGGCCTTTCCGCTTGTTTGGGGGTTTCGGGCTGTTCCTGCGACGGGGTGTTGAGCTGGTGTGTAGAAGGATACCCCTATTGCGGGCTTGATGGGGACGTCAGGCCAATTGGGCATGTTGTCTGCTATCTGGAGGGCTCTTAAATTGGAAACAGGAGGCTGTTGTGCTTGACTGTATCTGATTGCGCAGTCTGTGGCTGGCTTTATACTGTCTGTACTTTACGCTTTTCGAAGACTGAGCATATTAGCCCGTCCTAGAGGTGTGTAATTCTCGATAAGCTTGTGTATTGTGAGTGGTGTAATGCTGACTTGGCCATCACTCCGGGGTTTGAACTTGTACTCGAAGGGCGTGGATGTGCTCCATTTTCGTGTAACAACAGAGAGAGTATAGCTACAGAGACAGCACCACCATCACCTCAAACCACATACTATGCTTTGATAAGGACTATATGAACCAACGTAGAGATTTATATAGCGTATCTTAGCCCAAGCTACTTTATGTGGGACTTACATCTAACAGCATGGAATGCTGCATGGTAGTTCTAGAGGATAAGACGCATAGCATGGGATAGACTACTATTATTGCCGGTGCTCGGATAGGGAGCACCTAGCAGCAGTGAACAATACCCGGTAACGCAGCTGTCCACAGTATATCCGTCATCTTCCGAGAACGACTAAGGGCTTCGCTGTAGAAAGGACCAAGACGCAACACCTGACCCCCAAGCAGGGTTGAAGACATCGGAGAGGCCTGCTGAGACGACAAACCCGCTGTTCCTACACACTCAACCTGAAGATCCCGCGAGCTTGGCATGTGTCACCTCTTTAGCATGGTGCGCAGATTATCGGCCGTACTATCCGAGAGCAGGCATAGGGTCGTCTTCACCCGGCACTGAAGCAGCCAGGAGATCTATTCGGGATGCTTCATGACACAGCCCTTGTTGAATGGAGAGTAGAAGTGAGCTGCAGACCCGGATCTGGTCATTCAACCGATACCTATACGGCACGGGCTTCTCAGTCTGCCGGGTCTCCCGGCGACTGCCTTATTCTCTGTTTTACCTCTCAATTCTTCTACTCCTACTCTTCCCACACGCTGGACGCAATGAGGTTCTCTGCCAAAGGCATCCTAGTGTTCCTCCCTAGCCTTCTTCTACTAGAAATACTTCAAAGAAGCTTTCAGGGACCAACCCAAGGGGAAGGGGGACGGGTAGTTTCTACTCAGCATCATTCTCGGACTGGGCCAGTGGCCCATAAAAACCACTTCTGAGGACCTATGGAAGATAAGGCGTAACTTACTCATATTAGTCCACTAGGGCCTCGAGAAATCACCCAAGCAGGGTGCGGTATCGCGCTGTGCTGATATTTAACAATGGTCAACGCCGGATTTAGGGCCCGCTCCTCGACCATGACTCCAGTTATTCTTCGTGGAGCCCGATTCTTAGGGTTTGAAACCATTTCCACGTAGGATAAGAAAGGCTCTACCTCTCTCGACATTAATAAAGAGCCCCCCCAATCCCCTGATGGGAACAACAATGTTACACAGACAGGCTGCAGCTGCAAAGATTCGGAGCCGGCAACAAATCCCTCTCACTGCCGCGTCATTCTCACCTGTCATCCCCTCTTCACCTTTCAAGCCTGAACGATAATGCTTTTGTTTCAATCAAACGTTATCATGGTAATGAGCTCGTTAGCGACAACCTCATATTGTTCGACCATTTCAGTCTTCCCTCACTGGACCCGTGGGTTCTGCCCGCGAGATGACCCTGAGCTCCAACTGTTCGGAGAAGTGCTTTCCGACACGGCGGAGATCTATTTTCCTGGATCCAGCGAGTTTGACGCTGCGACTAACAGATGGTCTGTCCTTCAAACCCCCACGGTGAACATCGTTGTCGTTCCAGGAACAGAAGGCGATGTCGCTGAGACAGTCAGTGCGCATCATCCCAGAAGAAAGCACACAACCTGATTGCGCAATAGGTGAAGTACGCGAACAAGAAGAACCTACCCTTTCTGGTGTATAATGGTGCGCACGGGGCAATCACCACCTTGGGTCAGATGGACCACGGCATCGAGATCCTGCTCAGCAAGCTGAACACCGTTGACATCCATGATGATGGAAAGACAGCGACGATCGGTGGCGGCATACTATCCAAGAAACTGATAGACACTCTCTGGGCAGCCGGAAAACACACGGTCACCGGCGCCTGTGAGTGTGTGAGCTATCTTGGACCTGCTCTCGGAGGGGGTCACGGTTGGCTTCAGGGCCACTATGGTTTGATTTCCGATCAGTTTGTATCAGCCAGGATTGCCCTTGCCGATGGCAGTGTGCAAACAATCGACCCGGACGCCGACCTCTGGTGGGCGATTGGCGGTGCCGGCCACAACTTTGGTATCGTTACCTCTGTCACCACCAAGATCTACGATATCGAGCACCGCGACTGGGCTATTGAAACTATGATATTCAGTGGCGAAAAGGTGGAGGCTGTGTATGAAGCAGCTAACAAGTATCTGCTCAGAAATGGGACCCAGTCTCCGGACCTCATCCACTGGTCCTACTGGCTCAACATGCCGGTTGTTGACCCTCTGAACCCCGTTATCCTCTTCTACATCATCCAGCAAGGAGTCACCGCCGCTGACTCCGCTTATACCAAAATATTTCACGAAATCGGCCCACTGTCCATCGAGCCAAAGGCCGGTACCTACCTCGATCTTGCAGGGTGGACTGGCATCGCCAACGACTCCCCACCATGCCAAAAAGCCGGGCTGAACAATCCGCGGTTTCCAATATATCTACACGAGTATAACCCTCTGGCACTGAGAACCGCATACAACATCTACGCGGCCGCCATCGGCGGGTCCTCCCCATTCAATGCCTCCCTGTTCATCTTGGAAGGCTACCCCACGCAAGGCGTCCAGTCTAAAGACTGCCGATCAACTGCGTTTGCCTTTCGCGACAGAGCCCTCCTTGTTGCGGCCCTGATTAGCTATGCGCCTGCTGGAGCGGAACGGGACGTGGAGGCAAGGAATCTGGGGAATGAGCTCCGTCAGATTCTCCATGAAGTTAGCGGGCTGGAGCAGCTGGGCGCGTATGTGAATTATGCTTATGGTGATGAGACGCCGAGTCAGTGGTATGGGAGTGAGGAGTGGAGGCTGCAAAGGCTGCAGGAGCTAAAGGGCAGGTATGATCCAGATGGGAAATTTAGTTTCTATGCTCCTGTTGTGTAGGCTTGGTGTACTGTTGGTGGGCAGGATGGGAGGGGATGTTTTTGATGTCCGTGGTACTCTTCGAATGGCTGAATGCCTTTGATTGTGTTCCATCAGACACTTTTATATCTTGTATTCTCTTTTCTCATTCAATTCTGGTAGACAACATGGACGATGGTGCTGGTTATATATCATCGGATGAACACTCGTTCCACACCACACATGGACTGAAACGGGATATCTGCGACCAAGATGATTCTATGTCTATCATATAAACTTCTAGACTAACTTCGCCTTCGGCTGACGAAACAGCGCGTCCTGGATGGTGGTGACCACCAACTCCCCCGAGGGACTCCAGATGCGGCTATCAATGACCCCCCTCCCCTCTCCCCCACGACTACTCGACATCTCCTGAACAAACCACGACTTCTCACTCAAAACCATCTCCTCGGGACTAACATGGAAGATAATCTTATGGCTCAGACTCCCGGAGATCCCCAAGTCACTCGTCCCAAAAGCATGCAGCAGGACGCTCAGCCCCGCCCGGTCGGAGACGTATGCATGAAGCCCTGCCATTAGATTTGGATCCAGGTCTAACTGTTCCGACGCACGATACACATGCAGGCGTCTGTGGGCGGTTCCTGGGTTTTGGGCAGTGTACGCCTGCAAATCGGGCGTGCGGATGTCGATGCTGGGGAAGTCGGCGAGCTTGATTGAAGCGGCCCCGTTGGGTCCGTTGAAGTAGACGTGCTGCGGGTGTGAATTGGGGTCTTTCTGTAGGATATCGCCGTATTTCTTGCCGTTGAAGTGCAGCCAGTACCCTGGCCCAGTCTCTCTTTGCTTGAAGGAGCAGGTGAGCGCGAATGCGACCGGACCGAGTTCCTTGTCGCCGTCTGATTTCGGGAACGGGCACTCATCTGAGGGTGTTGTTGGCTGGCGGGCGATCACCTCGCGGAGAGCGAAGGAACGTGTGAGTGATAGTGTTTTGACTTCGTAGATGAATGGTCGGTTCGCGTAGCCGGCTACCGTCCAGTAGCCGTTCGCTTCGTGGATGCGGAGGCCCGAATCGCGGATGCCCAGGCTCGCGGCCCAGATGGCTTGTGCGAATGCGTGGCCTCCGTAGGAGCGACTGGTGCTTAGAGGCTGGCCGGGGGCGTAGTCGTATGAGAGGGCGGGGAAGGTGCTCATGTATCGCTCGTCGGCAGCTGGGAGTTTCTCTAGGTGCAGCGCCTGAACGAAGCTCGGCGGCTCCAGCGGGGCAATTGCTGGCATTGCAGGCGTCTTTCAAGAAGTCAAACAGTCTGACAGAGAAAGAGGTTGGATTGAATAGTTATTTAAAGGGGCTCAGAGCGGGGGAGCTAACTAAGGGCCGACTTGCCGAGGTCCGTGATAGTGATTGATCTAGTTGTCTCCTCCCCATCCCAGATGCACTTCCACACTGCCCGCTGTATCTTGAGTTTTGATATATACAAGGTCTAGCAGTCCATCTTTGTCCCAGTCAATCAGCTGCCACACTCCACTGTTCTCCGTCGAGTACGCGGACGCCACGCTCTGCACAATGCTCTGATACTCCGACGCCCCGGAAGCGATGTTGATCTCCACATACCCGGACGAGGTGTTGATGTTTTGGATGTAGACCAAGTCCGCAGTCCCGTCGTTGTCGAAATTTGCCATCTGCCACCGGCCGTCGTTGGCAATGTCAAAGACCGTTTCAATGCTCTTGGTCACGCTCTTGAAATCGGACGCACCGGATGCAATGTGTACCTCCACTTTGTTAGAGGCCGTGTCGCTGTTTTGGATGTAGACTAGATCGAGCTTGCCGTCGCCATCGACGTCGAAGAGCTGCCAGTACCCGTTGACCTGGCTGTCAAGGACGCTCTCGGTCTGCAGGATGACGGTCTCGAACGAGGAGGAACCTGAAGCGATACTGATCTCGACCTTGCCTGACGCGGTGTCGCGGTTCTTGATGTAGATGAGATCAAGTGTTCCATCCCCGTCGTAGTCGACCAGGTCCCAGACTCCATAGTTCTCCGCGGGTAACCCGGTGTTGGTCTTCTGATCAGTTAAACGTTGGTATCCGTAGTCGGCAACCTGTACCTTCGCGCTTCCAGTACCGGTGTTGCTGGTTTGGATGGACACTAGGCCTGCGTGCGAGGTCCAATCGTTGCTCGGGTAATGCGCCATCAGCCAAGTGCCATAGTCGGCGGGTGCTGGGAAGTAGGAGCCGGTTTCGTGAACCCGACCTTGGTATGGAGTAGCCGATGCCGGGTTTAGATGGATGGCCAATTGGCCGACAGTGAAAAGGAGAGTCAAACTGCGCATGTTCAAAGGAAGGAATGACTTGAGGTTGTCAAGTGGGTAGTATGAGATGAGAGAACGAGAGACGAGCACAGATTGCGAGGGGACAAAAGGGTAAAAGTAACGAGATGTGCTGAAGCTACTCAGTATTTCGCTCGGAGACTGCTGTTGAGAGTCATGTTGATCGGCTGTATTGACCGATTCTACAATGTCCCTGAGCGTGGCGTCAATAGTGCCATCTATTCAGCTCAACCACAGTACGGCGGGAGATAATTCGGCACCTAACAATCGGCTAAGATCTCTTCTTTTTGCAGCGAATGGAGCCCTGACAGCGCCTGCACCCAAACACATACTAACTCGCACTCAACATGACTCGCCGGATCTAAATAACGAGATCAGCTGTTCGTGACAGATCAGTCTTCAGCTGGCGAGAACGTGCCATTCTGCGGTCCATCGCCCATGTCAGATCAAGAGTCTCCACGTGGAGGCGCTCGGGGTCGCCGTCACAGCTCCGGCTCTGACTCGGGTGTGCTTCAATCAGGGCAAGCTTGACTACTCACAAGTACGCATCCCACGAGTTGGCCGTTTAATTAGAACCTCATCTCCGCTCCAGAGTAGTCGCCTGTCAGGGACACTCCAGCTTCACTCACTTTGTTTCTCCTTTCCTGTTGAGAGAGGCCTTCCTCTCGTTACACTCATTTGCCTCTAGTCGCTCTTTAGCAATTGCCCACCATGCGGGCCTTTCACTCCGTTTCCAGCAGCCTACTTTTGCTAGGAGGCCTCATCGCTACTGCAGCAGCAGCTCTAACTGATGATGTTGCTGCGCCAAGTTCGAAGAAGACGGTCACCATTATGGTGACTAACTATCATACAGTCTGCCCATGCACCGTCGCTGCATTGTCGACTGCTATTGATGTGCTTCCCACGCTTCCAACCTCTAGCCCAGAGTATACGGCCTCTACGGTTTATACCACCCAAGTCCAAACCATCACTGCATGCCCCCCATCAGTCCACGATTGCCCCGCCTCCCAACAGACTACCTATGTGACCACCAAGACCGTCGTCGACAGTATTACTATGTGTCCAGTTAGCCTCACTACTGGCCAGCCCACTTCCGAGACTGCCCCTACCGCAACGGAAGGCTACACCACATCGACCGTCTACACGACCAAAGTCAACACGGTGACAGCTTGCCCATCGTCTGTCAGAAGCTGTCCAGCCTCCGAGCAGACAACCTACACGACAACCGAGACAATCATTGACTATACTACAGTATGCCCCATCACTACTACTGACACTGCCTCATATACCTTGTCTACCCCTCTCCCCGGATCAGCATCCGACACAACGTCCGCCACTGGATCTTTGCCTGCGCCTGGTTCCAGTTCTGGATCTGGATCCGTCCCTACGTCTACGTCTGTATCTAAATCTACATCTGGATCTGGGTCTGGGTCTGAGCCTACCTCAAGCTCGGGGTCTACTAGTGAACCTGAGTCTGGTTCCACTTCCACATCTGCATCTGCTTCTTCGCCTGGATCCGGATCCTCATCTACAACTAGCCATGGAGGCGCTCTACCCACCGCGCCCGGAAGCTCGTCTTCCACGGCGGCTATCTCAACTCCCGCTATCTCACCATCAGGCACTCCGTCCCCTACAGCTACTCCGACTCCCACCCCAACTCCAAGCCCCTCCTCTTCAAGTGAGCCGCTGGCGATGTATGTGGTCCCAGTGCAGGGTCTTCGGAAGCGTCAAACGTACAACACCCCGGCTCTGATTGGCTCTGGAGCAGTTTCAGCATCATGCGCCGACGCGGATTCTTTCTACGTCCACGCGGGCCATCTGTTTGGCGCGGGCCTTCCAGTTGCAGCGGAGAAGAATGTTGCCAATGCTACCATTATTGGTTCGAGTCGCCCTGGGGCGATACGTGGAACCTTCTCGGTGAGGGACAATGTTCTCTCTTGGGCCAACCCTGCTTTCGAAGAGAATGAGGCTCAGTTCTGTGTGGCTGGCCGAAAGGTGATTGCCGTCTTTGACGGCAAGCTGCCCTCTGGTTGTACGGAAGTCCTTATAATGGCAGTCAAGTACTGTAAGTATCCCTCCTCCTCGAGTAACTTTTGTGTACTAACATAACATCCAGCTGAGATCTGTGGAGGCGGAGGCCCATCAACTTCGTTTCAACCGATCCCCTCGCCCACATCAACCCCGACAGGCATCCCAACCTGCTCAGCCGGCTCGGATCCCCAGCTCGAAAAGACAGTTCTTCCAGTCCAGGATCCTAACCTTCATCGGAGCTCTATCCTCAACCTGGTCCCGTCGAAGTATGCCACGCTCTACTACGCAGAACAGTCCGGCTCCACCGTTCTTGAGGTCGGTTATTACATGACGTACCCGCAGGTGACGCTCGAAAACTCCGACCTGATTGAGACAGTGGCCTGTGCCGGCCGCAGTCTAACCTTGACCTTGAAGACCAAGGCTGCCTTCAACGTGGTTACTCAATGGCCAAAGTCGGAGCTAATCCTCGTCACCAACTCCAATACCTGCAATCGCTCCTCGCAGCGCGGGGTGTATGTGGTCCAAGGCTACCTCAGTAAAGAGGACAGCCTTACTGTCACCTTCTCTGTTGTCGCCACCAAATGGGCTGATGTTTCTGATACCATGGAGGTCAGCTATAGTGTCGGAACCACGAATACCACCACTCCTGCCTCTCAGACCACGTCTTGCTCAGAACCATTCCCATCACCCACCAGCACCGATGGATCCGTATCCTACGCGGACCTGACGCCCGAGCAAAAGGACGCTGTTGCCTTCTTGACCCAGAACACCACGTACAATGATGACGGCAGCATCGGGAAGACTTTGACCCCTGTCACGGCGAACGACACCGTTGTGTCCTTGAACCCCGGTTCGTCCAACTCAACCGAGCAGGCCGCGCTGGAAGACGCTCTTCAATCCGCAGGCTTACCCTCAGCGGACGACATGTGGAAGAAGACGGCCAGCGACCTTGCCGGACACTGCGCCAATGGAGCGTGGGTTCCGCCTACCACCGTGTACACCAAACGTGCCCTCTCCCACTCACCTGCAACCGGACAAAGCATGATTGCTCGATCGCCCAAACCCCGTGGAATTCTCCTCAGACGTGACGGAGACGTCGATGACAAGTCCTGGTGGGACTACCTTTGGGACTTTGGCTGTAATGACATCGTCGGTGCCATCATTGGCGCCTTCAGCGACGATGCCGGAAACATGATCGAGCTGATCTGCAAGCTGAAGGAACTGTACGACACTGTTGAAGAGGCATACGAGAACCGCGACGCGATCAAGTGTGTTCTTAGCGAGTGCTACATCGAAGAGGTTATTGCCACCTACTGGGACTACACCTACGCGTGGAAGGTCGAAGCCAGTATTCCTGCTCAGGACCTGGTGACTTCTTCCCGGGGAACGATCAGCTGTGTCGATTGCTCGCTCACCGTCTCGGAGATCCAGTTTGTTGGTAGGGTCAGGATTACTACTAAGACGGGAGCGGTCGAGAGCGCTTATATGACTCCCACGATGAGTTGGACTGGTAACCTGGTTATGGCTCTCAAGGCGAGCAGTGCTTGGTCTGGTCAGTGGCAGTATGCTTTTGAGCCTCTGGAGTTTGAGACTCCTGTCAACGTGCCGGGTGAATTCACTATTACGCCTTCTATTACGTACAGTCTGGGCGTGCAGTGGTCAACAACGGATGAGGTTGACTTTACTGGTGGTGCTAAAGTCAGCGTTGACAAGGGGAGTCTCTATCTGGATTTCATGGAGAACAGCGCCACTCAAGCGGCGAACTGGTCACCGCAGGTCGAGTACACTTATCCAGTTTTTACATCTGCAGCGACTGTCTCGTTCATCCCGATCATGCGGTCTTCTGTGTCCATTGCAGTGGAGATTCGGGATTCCGGCTACGGCAAGCAGCCCATCTACCTCAACTCTGCGACTGCAATTGGCTTTGATGCCGCTCTCATGCTCGAAGATGGTGGAGACTGTCCCGCCGGCCAGCTGATGATGACCTCTTACTCAGATGTCACCAGCAACGTGCAGTACACCGGCAGTGACCCGATCGTGCTCTCGGATTCTGGCGACGTCGCTGGCGAAACGAAGTGCTTTGCCGTTCCGAACAACGTGCCAACCGTTAACGAGGTAAACTCTCTCCGCAGTGTGGGTGGTGAGTTCTGCACGGCATACCTGGACTACAGCCCTCCCACCAGCGTCAAATACGCAGTCACCACTGCCACTGGACCCAGTACAATCCACACTACCCTCCCCAGGACCATATACTATACTTCAACGGCCTACGAGTTCCCGACTGCGACGACTGTTTTCGTGCAGACAACTACCGTCGACCCAACCGTCTATGTCACCGCAACCGGGTCGCAGTCTCTCGGCGACGCACAGATGAAGAAGCGCGCAATCCAGACGGCCGCCCCCTCTCCCAGAGTCACCAGCTCCCCAACGCTTGGTCTAGCAGGGCGCGCAATCAATGAACCAGCCATGGTCTCAGACTGGGAAGACGACAAAATCTCCATGGCCTGCTCCCAGATCGCAACTGGGACATTGACCACCACATTCTACACCTCCACAGCAACAACGTACTCCGGCGTCGTCACCAGCACCGTATACAGCACCGTCAACGCCCTCGGCGACATGGTCACCCAGACCTTTGAGCGCGTCGTCGTTTCCTACACTGCCACAACCGTCACTGCTGACGCCCCCACCGCAACAGCAACGACTGCGACCACCTGCCCGCTCCAAACCCAGGTCTCGTGCTTCACCATCACCGGCCATGGGCCGGAGCACATTGATGGTAAACAGCTGCATCTTTCGCCTGAAACCGACTCCCTCGTCTGGGGCGGTTGGGGTGCCGGGTACGAACCGGGTATCTTCTACCTCACGTGCGCCGGTGAACTTGTTTCCCTGCCGTCGATGAAATCTCTCTCTGCTCCGTCTGGAATGTGGGTTGAGTTCGGTGAAGACGCCAGCGATGGCTCGAATGTGAAGTGTACGAAGGATACCGGTGCAAGCACGCTTTCGTGTGGTGCGGGCTGGTATGCTATCCCGCCTGTTGCGGTTAGTGTTAATGACTATCGTGCTTTCAGTGGGTATTGGCAGCCTGTTTGGAGTGCTGGTAGCAATGAGTATGGGCTTGAGGGCGTTGCGTTGAGCTATGAGGGGGTTGAGTGTCCTTGTGGGTATTAGAAGGATTTAGATTATGTATTGTATAGCTTCATTGACAGAAGTCTCTTCTTAATATACTTGTTCTTCAAGACACAATTGGGACCGGGAGGCATGATCACGGACTATCCTTCTGAGCCCCCCTCCCTCGAGATATGAAAGTTAGAGTTGACTCTTTATAGAGGGACCTGTAGCGATGATTCAAGGTGATGTCTGATTCTCAGACTATGTAGACAGACAGGAGGCAATGTGAAAACAAATAATCAGTGATCGGCCATGTCTGAAATAGGAGGGAGCTTTCATTTGGCGAACACTGATTCGATCTGCACCAATCGGGTCCAGCGAACTGGACACCATGGGTGCAGGCAGGGGTATAATATATCCTGATATACACACTACCAGACAAGGTAGCGACTGTTGTCTAAAGAATATGAATGCCCCGCACCTGGCATGCCCCCCGCTGACAATCCTGATAGAAGATCACTCACACCCACTGATCCTCAGACAATCACTCTTGATAGTATCTCCAACCGCCCATAGAAGACCAAGCATGGATGTACGGGTTCCCCTTCTGCTATAACCTCGTTAGTGTCCCCAATTTTTTTTTTCGAAAAAAAAAAGCTGGGGGCCAGGGCAACGCGATGCTGACCTGAGGATGAAAATCAATAAGAGATAGTAGTATTTATCCTCCGTACCTGATGACTCATCCAGTACTTATGCACATAAACTTCCCTCCCTTCATCCTCCCCTAGGGTCCTGTCTCCAGCAGCTTCCACACTCTTCTTGAGTCAAGGACATGGACCCACCCCTCATTCCACTTTTCAGAAAGGATGGTGTTGGGTCTGGAAACAGATCCATTGTCCACAAAGTCACTCCGGCCATCGTGGTGAAGAGAGTGTGCAAGCGACCGTGGGATGACGATCTGAATGACGAAGAGAAGCAAAAGCATGCCTTCCACCGCGAAATTAGATTCTACAACCGTCTCAACACCCGGTCGGACCGGAGTCCCCATATCATTGCCTGCTTTCTCGAAGCATCGGGCTACCTCTTCCTCGGATACTGTGAGCTCAATCGTCTCGATCTTCGCTACGGTGAGCGTTAGGACCGTGAGACAAAACCAAATGGGGTTTCCGGGCGTTTGATACGCATCAAGAGTTATGAAGAAGTCGGCCTGGTTGCTCGATGGACGGTGCAAGTTACTTCGGCGCTTGAGTATCTGGAAAAGATGGGCTATTGCCATAATGACTTGGCGCCTCGCAACTGTCTCCTCGATCGCAACCTGAACCTCAGACTGTGTGATTTCGACCTAGCGGACACCGTGGGCCAACTCCTTGAGGGCACCCGGGCCCCATGGGCGCGACACCTAGTGGCTGGTCCCTTGAAGGGCACCTATGGGCTATGCGGTACCAAGACCGAGCTATTCGCCCTCGGTACACTTGTCTACTATATGGTATATGGCTGTGAGTCATACGAAGAGGAGAACCTGGCCTGCGACAACCCGAGTGAGCTGCACCGTCGATTTGATCACTTTGGGCTTCCCGACCTGAATCGTCACAAGGTCTTGAACCTATTCGTTTCTTCCTGTTGGCACAATGTTTTTCCCACGATGGCTGGGGCGGTGTACTGGATTAAGCGCGAGACGAAAGACTTTGCGTTAGAAGCTGTCCCTGTGGTTGTTGACTATGCAAAGGAGAAGCGAAACTGTGAGAAGCTAATTCGACAGGGATTACTGGGGTCGGAGTTGGCTTTGGCCTTTCAGCCGGCGTGGAGAAGATGTCTACATTCCTTTGTTGGCAAGGCTTCGTCTTTGTGGTACAGTTTGGGAAATTTCGTATGGAGGCCTCGGTCTTTCAAGTTATAGTCCGCCCCTAGTGCTCTGCATTGTGTTTAAAACAAAAGGAGAGGCAGCTCCGGGGCCTCACTGCAAAGAGCTGTTCAGCGTGCAGCATAGACGTAGACTGGCAATGAAGCTGCTGTGACCCTTCGTTCATTGTGTGAGATGCTGGATGCGTTCGACCAAGGCTCCAGCGGGTTTCCAGATTCCCAAGGGGTTGCTTTAAGTTATATACCAGCATGGGCATCAAAGACTAACTACAAGACGTCATATTGCACCAGAATGCGCCGCATCACGCAAGCCGACTGTTATCTACTATAACTACCCTGCCCTTCCACATGTGCCGAGTCTGCCAGACATTAATCGAGCAATGCTTGCAGTTGTTTCTCGCACGGGTGCCTTCGACTTCACCTCGGCCTTTGAGGATGCTGTACTCCGCATCGTCCCTTCAGGCCTCTTTCTGGTCGTGGCTCTACAGCGCCTTGCGTGGCTGGCAAGACAACCGCCCAAAGTCGCCAAAAGCCACCGGCCACTTGTAAAGGTGGCACGTAACCCCAGCTGACTTGCCGTGTAGAGTGTCTCTGACGGGTTTAGTAACTCCAGGGAGTGATCGGCGTCTATACGGCCCTGCAGCTTGCAGTCCTGTTGTACTCTTCCCTGAATACATATCATCAGCTACGGACGGCGGCCGCCGTGCTCGCCTTTATCGATGGAGTCGTGCTGCTGTTTCTGTCCCACCTCGAGCACGCACGCTCGGTGCGACCGTCCACCATTATCAATGTATACTTACTTTTTACGCTGCTCTTGGACTGCGTCGTCGCCCGAACACTCTGGCTTGCCAACCGTGACTCTGTTATTTCAAGCCTCTTCACCTCAACTCTCGCCATCAAGCTGATTGTCTTGGTTTCGGAAGGGTGGGAGAAGCAACATATGCTCCTGTCCCAGTACCGCCATCTCTCACCAGAGTCAACCAGCGGTATTATAGCTAGGAGTGTCTTTTGGTGGCTGAATTCATTTATGCGAACTGGGTTCGCTCGGTCTCTTACTGACCATGATCTGCTTCCTGTCCATGACAGCCTCAACGCACGAGCTTTACTCCTAAAGGCGCAGACCTCTTTTACTGCATCGAATCCATCTAAACAGAATGCCTTGGCGTTCTCTACGCTGTGGGCCACCAAGTACATCTTCCTCGCCGGCGTGGCCCCCCGTCTTGCATTGGCAGCCTTCAGATACACGCTACCTTTCCTCCTTTTCAGGACGACCTCCTGGACAGCTGATCCGGCGCAGTCGAATGACATCGGCTGGGGACTAACAGGCGCTTGGCTACTGGTCTTCCTTGGACAGGCAATCTCAACCGGCTTCTATTATCAGATGACATATCGATTTGTCACTGCGCTTCGCGGCAGTCTCTGCGGTCTAATCTACACCAAGTCTTTGAATCTGAGCAGTACGGTTCTAGACGAGTCAATGGCGGTCTCGCTCATGTCCACCGACACTGACAGCATCTGTCAAAGCGCTGCTAAACTGCACGAGCTTTGGGCTTCGCCGATCGAGTCTGGAGTTGCCATCTTTCTTCTGCACAGGCAGCTCGGTCTTGCCGCTCTTGCACCGGTCGTTGTAGCAATTGTAGCCACTACTGGCACTCTGCATTTGGCTCGGTTCATCGGGCCGGCCAAGAAAAGATGGATGAAGGGTATCCAAACACGCGTAGATATAACGGCTGCCGTCCTCGGATCCATGAAGGTAGGTTTCCTCCAGCACCGCTTGAAGATACCGATTCTTGAACACTAATCCGTTGTCTGCAGGAGGTCAAAATGCTTGGCTTGTCAGATGTTGTCGCGAACATGATCCAGAACCTCCGCGTAAAAGAGCTCGATTTGTCCAAGCAGTACCGCATACTCCTGACCATACAAACCTTTATTGGTATGTAGCCCAGCGACCCCTATCGGCCCCTTGGTCCGTTTGAGCTGTGACAGCTGCTGACGCCTCTGGCCCCTCAGCCATGAATACCGCCACCGTCGCCCCTCTGGCCACATTTGCAACTTTCGTCATTATTTCCAAGACCACTGGCCAACCGTTGAACACAGAGTCTGCTTATACATCGCTCTCGCTAATATACCTCTTATCAAACCCCATGGTCATTATGTTTCGTACGATTCCTATGGTCAGCGCTGCCCTTGCGTGTTTTGCGCGTGTTCAGCAGTATCTGCTATCAAAAGGCTCTACTGATTTCAGACTGCCTCTGAGTGAACATAACCGGAGGGATGACCATAGAGACATCATTGTCGCAATATCAGGAGCCAGCTTTGGCTGGGCTCCTGGAAAACCGGAGACCCTCAGCAACATCACCGTCAACATCCGTAGGTCTTCTTTCACTTTCGTCATCGGACCCGTCGGTTCGGGTAAAACCACCCTCCTACGAGCACTTCTAGGAGAAGTCTCGCTCCGAGCGGGCTCTATCCATGCTGATCTTGACAACATTGCGCTTGTTGGTCAGGAAGCATGGATCCAGAACCTGACAATGCGGGAGAATATCCTAGGCAGTACCGACTATGACGCAGGCTGGTATGGCAAGGTTGTCTACGCATGCGGGCTGGAGCAGGATATAAACGGGCTTCCTAACGGGGATACAACACTCGCCGGCAGCGCAGGGGTTTCGTTGAGCGGCGGCCAAAGGCAGCGCCTCGCCCTGGCCCGAGCCGTCTACTCAAGAGAAACGACAGTTATTTTGGACGATGTCTTCGCAGGGCAGGATGCGGCGACTGAGGAGCACATCTTCCAGCATCTGTTTGCTGAGACAGGTCTCTTCCGACAGATGGGCGTCACTGTCATCTGCGCCACAAACGCTATTCACCGACTCGCCTATGCTGACCACGTGGTGGCTCTGGATATAAATGGCCATGTTGTGCAGCAAGGCTCATTTTCCCAACTCCAATCGGAGTCAAACTACCTGCATGGGCTCTCACTCCAACAGAATGGCAATGTCGGCGTGGTGGATGCAGAAAAAGCACCACTTCAGCTCCGCCAAGAGACTGTTCCCAAACAGCGATCCCAGAATGATGCTGGTCAGAGCAGCAACGACTCTGCATCACCTGGTCGGGTGCTGGGCGAGCTTGCCACGTATGCATATTACTTTGGCTCAGTCCCCATATGGCACACTGCTTTATTCGGCGCCCTCGTCATTCTGTACGCCGCAGGGGATCGGATGACAGGCCTCGTTCTCAGCTTCTGGACAGACACTGCTGAGAAATCTGGCCAGGCCACCAATGACTACTTTCTGGGCCTGTTTGGAATGCTCACTGGTCTTGCCGCTCTGGGTATCACAGGGGCTGCGTATTTTTTCCTGGTTGTGATGGTGCCCTTAAGCTCCAACACCCTTCACGCTCGTCTTCTGGATTCCGTCATGGAGGCCCCTGTGGCCTTTTTCTCTCGCACTGATGTTGGAGTCACCACCAATCGCTTCAGTCAGGACATGTCTGTCATTGATACCGAGCTCCCTCTTGCGCTGGTGGATTTCTGTATCAACTTCGCCCTCATTCTCATGTCGGTTATACTCATGTGCGTCTTCTCTGTGTACTTTGCAGCCATCCTTGTCCCCTTTGTTGCTTTCTGTTGGTGTGAGTATCTACTGCACTCCCGGCCAATAGGAATAAGGCACTGACAATAACCAAACAGTGCTGCAGAGATTCTACGTGCGGACCTCCCAGCAGGTTCGATTGCTAGACCTCGAAGCCAAATCGCCCCTCTTCACACAATTCCTTGACCTGCTCCAAGGGTTATCGACTGTGAGGGCGTTTGCGTGGGGCCCGCGCTTTACCGAGCGATATCTGGACCTTCTCGACGCCTCGCAGAGACCCTTCTACCTTCTCTTCTGTATCCAGCGCTGGTTAGCCCTTGTGCTCGATGTGATGACCGCAATTCTTGTAACCGTCATGATGGTCCTAGTCGTGAAGCTCCGGGAGCAGCTATCACCGCAGCTTGTCGGCCTGGCTTTCGTGCAAATCATGTCCTTTGGACAGTCCCTGGCTCACGTCATTCAGGACTGGACGCAGCTTGAGACGTCGTTTGGGGCGGTGGCTCGCGTCAAGACCTTTTTCACTGACACTGAATCTGAGAATCAACCCTCCGAGACAAGCGCCGTGCCCGAGGGCTGGCCGACGCACGGCCGCGTCACCATCGAGAACTTGGTCGCCTCGTACGATGCACCAGATGACGCTGACCCGATACTGCGCGGCGTGACCCTCGACATACCCGCAGGTGCCAAGGTCGCCATCTGTGGTCGCAGTGGGAGCGGCAAGAGCTCGCTTCTAGCCTGTATCTTGCGTCTGCTCGAAGTCCGCCCCGGCTCGCGAATTGCCATTGACGATGTCGACATAGCCACCTTACCACGACAGGCCGTGCGCGCTGCAGTCGCTGTAATACCGCAGCACCCGTTCTTCCTGAAGCATACAACCCTTCGCGACAACCTTACTGTCCTTCACCGGTCGCGAAACCGGATAGGGCATGAACATCAGGAGGCTCAACAACAGCAAGAAGAAAGCGACAGAAGGATCCTCCATGTCCTGCGGCGATTACAACTAGACGATCTCGTGACTCGACTCGGTGGTCTCGACAGCCCTCTAGACGCCGATCGGCTCTCCCAGGGCCAACGCCAGCTTCTGTGTATCGCCAGAGCAATGCTATCTGGTAAGCGCATCATTTTAATGGACGAGGCGAGTAGCAATATCGACGAACGGTCCGAGAGACTGATCAGGGAGGTCATGCGTGAGGAGTTTGCCAGCTGCACTGTTATCGCTATCGCGCATCGCCTTGGTGCTATAGTCGACTTTGATCGTGTTGCTGTCTTGCGTGCGGGGAGGGTTTTGGAATGGGATTCTCCCCGCGCGCTTTGGAGCCGGGATAGTGAGTTTAAGAGGCTTTGGGAGCTTAGGGCGAGTTAGGCTTATTCTAGTTATTGCGTGTCCATTCTATTGCTCTGGGGTGTCTGGTCTCGACTAATGGATGTACCAAACAGCTTCCGGCATATTTATACTAAAGCTCTTTCTTTGAATCATAGAATACGGCTTAATACTTGAAGCTTTGCAGGGATCTAGTAGGGTACATGAAAGTAGAACGTTTAGCATTAGATTCCTTTTATATACTACTTTCTGATAGGTTTTAACATACTATGCTTATGTCCAAACCAGTACATCTATCTATATTATGATTAAGTTCCTCTAGAGGAGTAATACCGTTATCTGTAAATCAAGCGCGATCCAATGCTGAATATTCCTCGGGTATAACTTTGGACTGGCCAAGGAGGAAGTATATTACTCAAGGGGATTTGGGAGGAGAGTGTGAGCAGGGGGGTTGTATGGGCCGGTCTCTGAAGGCTGTTCTCCTCTTCTTCTTCTACTGCCCCCTCTGGTGCATGTGCATTGTGTGAGAGAGTCGGAGTAGTTGCAATTGCAATCACAATCGCTATATTCCCTAGGCGCCGGACTAGGCCGGAATGCCCGGGATATCCCCTAAATTCCTGCTGCGGGCGGAATCTTCTGCTTCAAATGAATACTTAGCCAATAATCACACTTACTAGCGGATAGTCGTTCCTTTAGGAAATTGCCGTCTCTTTTTGTCGCTCTGATGTGCGGGTGTTCTGGATAAACTGGCATACACGTGGATAATTCTATATATTTGTGACCTGACAGGTGGTATGTACCATGTCTAGGTAAGAGTGACCGTGTGCTTTAAGTGCCAGTTATTCCCCTGTCCTAACTACCAAGGCCCTCTATCTAAACTACCCCCGGAACCCCCCGCCTGGGTGAACCTATGATCAGACCGGGCTTTATTCCCTTATCAGTGACCACTGACACTAAATAGGTCCGTGCATGTGGGGTATGCGACGGCAATCCATACGGTACGATCAGCAGCTAGCATCGATCGATCCTTCTGGAGTCGTGAGATCTCTGCATCGTTTCCACATATATGCCCGATGCGAGCATTCCCCCTTCCTACCTCCAGATGGAAAGAATACCTAGAATTGAGAGGAGGCCCCTTACTAAGCTTACAGGGATCAGTTGGACAGAGGGAGTCGGCTGACTAAGTGGAGGCTTGGGGGCGGCCATCCTTGGCCAGCCTGGTCACTTCCAAGTCACTTCCTCGTCGCTGCTTACCTGCCTGCGTTTTCATGACGACCTTGATTATGCCGGGAAAGCGCCCGCTAGAATGGCTCCAGATGTGATCGAACCCAAGGACTCTAATGAGAGATCGGGTAGCTCTACCCTGTCGCTGCAGAGCCGATCCCGCAAAGGATGCATCACCTGTCGGTGAGTTGGCTTTCTCCCAAGTCGCCAACACTCTAAGTAACTGATGACCATAGCATCCGCCGGGTCAAATGTGATGAAGAACGACCGCACTGTCGCCGCTGCCAATCCACGGGCCGGAGATGCGATGGATACGTGCCTCCACCTCCACCCGAGCCCGCAAGGCAGCAGCCGCTGGGCCAACAGCAAGAGATGCGCATCATCCAGCACACGCCCCAAGTGACCCAGCCCACCCAGCTGCGCATGTTCCCCGGCGTCGACTCGCTGCTGGCGGAGGATGAGTACCGGTCGCTCGAGTTCTTCAACCTCCAAACAGCCTCATGCTTTGGATCGCGTGCGGGCGGTTGGCTTCTAAACGCTGCCTGCCAAGACCCCGCAATCCGGCTGGCTGCCATGGCCCTGGGGACGATGCATCGCGTGGTCTTATATCACAGTAGAACGCCCCCGCATGATCGTGCCAGGGGTATGCAGTACGCCCTGCAGCAGTACAACTCGGCCATCCGACAGGGACTGAAGCTCTTTGCCGGAAACAGCGACGCGTCGGCCGATGGCATCCTGGCCATGTGCGTTCTCTTCTTTTCCTTCGACAGCCTCCAGGGCCACTTCCGATCGGCGCTGCAGCACGTGGGCTCGGGGTTGCGCATCCTGGACCAGCGTCAACGACGTGGGCAACCGGCGGAATACACGCTGTTGCCGCCGGACGTGATTCACTCGTTATTTGCTACCTTGGAGGCCCAGGTACTGGAAATCGATGGTCAGTCGCCGCTTCTAGATGACAATGGACTCTCGGTACGGGCTGCCAATGGGTCGCCAGGGATATGGATGCTCGAGCAGGCCCACGATACCTTCCAAACCATCTACAATAACTTCCTGCGCGCGTTGAGCTTATTAGGAAGATTTGAAGATCCACCTGGTGAATCAGGAATGATGGGCATCATTGAGCAATTAATGGCACGCAAACAACAAGTGCACACAGAACTCAATGCATGGTCGCTCGAGTTCGACCATTTCATCAACCACATCTTCAACTGGGACAGCGCAGACCACGCATCGCAGCAGTCGGTCCGAATGCTCCAGCTCTGGCGCAACATGCTGACCATGGTCCTGCACATGGACTGGCCTCCTCAAGACACCGCTTGGGAGAGTCACCTTCCTCAGCTCAATACCATCCTCGACCTCGCCGAGCAAATCATCGTCATGTCCCTCCCTGTAGACCTAGAATTGTCAGCCACCTGCTCGATCTTCACGTCCCTGGGCCCCTCTTGCCCTTGCAGCCCCGGTGACCCTCGCAGCCGCAGCACATCCACGTCCTCATCAGCCTCCCCGGAAGGATCTCCCCCGCCACCACCATCACAGGCCCACCCCACATCCTCCTACCCACCACTCCTCCCCCGCCCCGATCCCCAGCCCTCAACCCTCTCCCGCTTCACCGTATCCCTCGGCCTCATCCCCGCCCTTTGGACAATTGCAAACCAATGCCGCGACTCCACCGTGCGCTACCGGGCCATCAACCTAATCCGGCGCAGCAAGCGGCGCGAAGGCGTTTGGGACTCGGACCTTCACTCACGGTTGGCACTGCGGATTGCGCGTCGCGAAGAGCAGGCGGCGGGGCTGCAAGAGGGAGCAGTGTACACGCACGCGAACATCCCGCCTGAGGCGCGAGTGACGCTCGATGGGAGGTTTGTAGAGGGGAGGAAGGCGAAGATTAGATATATGAGGGAGAAGGTGAGGGTTGGAGAGGAGGTATTTTATTGGTGAAGATGATAGATTGACGGACAATGGGATTGTTGACACAGAAAAAGAAAGGGGGGTGTGCCGAGGTCCGGAGTTGCCGGCCTTGGTTGTGCTTTGCTGTGACATGTGCTTGCTTCGTATCTCAACATTAAACAACCTACCATTCAATAAGATCGTTATGCCTTATCTCTGAATACGAGCACCAAGAGTAATAATCAGTGGATGAGGAGGGAATTATCCTAGACGGGATCAGGAAGGTCTCCATGCTAAGGTTGGCAGGTGGCCCCGGTCGCACATGATCTCCATCGTGCGAGCAAGAAAGCGATTTCCTCAACTCAACTTCTTCATCCATCCATCCTGCATCTCGCTTGAATCATCAGATTAACAGGGAGATTATCAACTTATCAATTCAACGACTACTCCATGTCTTATAGTTGCTACGGTCTTTCATTTCTTTTCTCCGATGATTACTCCTGACCCTGCCGCAGTGGGGATGACATTTTCTAACAGAACACTGACGCACGCTATTCTCGTACCCATCTTGACTCCAAAAACAATAGCTATGCCAATTACCAATTTGAACCATATACAAAACAACAGGTCTCTCCGGTCATTTTTGTTCAACAGACTGCAACAGCACCATCAGCTTTATTAATATCCCACCCCTCCAGAATCTCCCTCACAAACGGACTGTCCGAAATGGCAAGCACATTCTCGAAATACTCCCGACTCAACTCAAACGGCATCGCTGTCAGGTTGGGAATGTATCTCCCGATCAACCTTTCTGGCCGAACCATGTGCTCGGGAATCGCCTTGCGGAGAGCGCGGCGGAAGGTGTCAGCCCCTGGGCGGAGAAGACTGCTGTGGAAGGGGACGTTGACTTTGAGGGGAATGGTGGCTTTTCCGCGCTGGAGGACCAGCGGAGTCGGCTTTTTGTCGGTTTCGGCGAGGCATGAGGTGACAATCCCTGGAACGGAAGATTTGAGGCTTTCGAGCGAGGTGAGCTGCTCGGGGTGTGCGACGAGGTGGTTCAAAACGCCGGTGAGGCAATCCAGGCTGCGGAGCTGTGGAGTTGTTAACATTGTGGGAGATGGTGGTAGAGGGAATTCACATACATCGCCAGCACAAACGTACTGCGTGGACTCGACGTTGAAATTGACAATCTCGCAGAGACCATCTGTTGCGGCTTCAACCGCGTCGACAATGGCGCAGAGATCGGATTCGCTGAGGTCTGCGTCTGGTCAGTCTGATGGCAGTGGTTTGAACAGCGTCGAGGAACGTACTCTTGGACACCCGGCTCGGGTTCGCAGCAACCATGGAATAGTCCCGCCCGGATCGGTCCAGCTCAATCGACTTTTGCATGGTCAAACCACGATAGAAGACTGCGGCGGTGACTCCCTCCACTGTGAACACCTCGCCCATGGCAGCCAGCGCGGCATACTCGCCCAGCGAGTGTCCGGCATAGCAGCTGTCTTCGTTGATGAGACCGCGAGCGCGCATGTCATGGAACCGCGCCAGCTCCATAACCACCAGCGAAGGCTGAGTGAAGATGGTCTCGTGCAGCAGGCCCCCAGAGGACGTGTACGTGAAGGAGCGCGAGCTGGGGGTGATTTCTTGGAAGGCGCGCACTGATTCGATCTCACCCTGGTCGTTGACCACTTCAAAGTCCAGCGAGATGTAGTTCTCGCGGATGGCTTTGCCGCGGCTTCCTCCAAAGTGCACGGTATACTCCTTGGGGTTGTTTCGGACGATTTCGAGTATCGATACGCCTGCATGCTGTTAGTATCATCATTCGGGGATGAATGGATAGGAGCCAAGCTACCGTAGGTGTTGACGAAGAACTGCTCGGCCGTGTGCCACACATCGCGTGCAGCCTGACTAGTCTCATACAGATCCATTCCCATCGCTGGCTTTTGACTGCCCTGGCCTGTAAAGAGGTAGGCTCCTGGCTTCTGCGCCACTTCAGCTGTTGCACGGAACACTTCCACACCGGACGTCTCCGAACGTGCGGTAGCAACAACAATCTGGCGGCCGTTGTTCATTCCCGTGTGGTGGATATCCACGAGGAGTGTCTCGCCCGGGGACACCTTGCCTCTGAAAGAAGCAGACCAGGCCTTCATGCGTTGCGGATCGTTCTCTGCTGCGTGCAACTCCACGACACCGCGGACCAGACCACTAGTCTGCATGCCGTGTATCACCCGACCACCCTGGTGGCCTGCGTACTGCGCAAACGCCCGCGATAGATGAATAGGGTTGCTGTCTCCTGAGGCGGCAGCGTACTGATCGCTAGACAGGGGCATCTCAAGTCGGATATCCGCAGCCAAGGGCACCGCGTTCGGGAGCTGTTTGACCTCGTTGAAGGGTAATCCCCGACGATCCAAGAAGTCAATGACGGGGCTTTTGAGGAACTGCGAGTTGGCCTTGAACATCACAGTGCCGATTGTCTTCTCCTTGTTCCCCACGGCGCAGCTGACCGTTCCGCAGGTTTCGATCTGGCTGTAGGTGTTGGCGTCCCGAAATTGGTACGAGCTTCTCAAACGAAAGGTGAGATCGTCGCCTAAGTGGTCGTCGAGACTGAGGTCTGCCGCGGCGATGCGAAACCAGGGCTTGGATGCCAGCAGAACCACGTCCCGCTTCGACTTTAAAGGCAGCTTGTACACCTGCTCCTCCTTGTTCTCAAACGTGTTGTGGTAGTCCTCATACCGGCCCTGGAGAATGAACTCGCTGCCGACGGTAATGATGGGGGTGCCATCCCTGGAAATTGTAGCGACCGCGCGGACCACCTTCCCTGACTCCGGCCGGATGCGAATGGACTCAATCTCTGCCGTCGAAGACAACACATCGCCCTCGCGCATGGGCCTCGCGTCATCAATAACCTGGAACTCGTTCTTCAAATGCAGGAGCTTGAGAATATCGCCGTTGATCGCGTCGGTGAAGAGACAACGCATCAGCGGCTTCCACGCCACCACAATCGCCATGTCAAGGGGCGCAAGCAGCTTGGATTTCCTCTTCCCGCCGTATGCGCTGTTTCGGTTGTCAATGGCCGTGGTGAATTCTAGGATTGCTTCGCGAGTCAGCACCTTCACATCCTCGTCGTCAGACTTGAGCAGGCTCATCCCATCGTCGTCTCCTGCGTTGTCGATCCAGAGCTGCTCATAGAACCGGCTGATGCGCTGATTGCGCGTATCCATGACCTCGTGAATTGGGTTACTGCCGTAAGTCGGCTCGTAGGTAAAGTATAGAACCAGATCGAGAGGCGAATTACCAGCACTACCTCCAGTCATAGGAGCTCGTAGAGTCAACATGATATCCGAGGCAGACAGCGCGCGAATTTCTACCGTCGCTTCGTCTTTCTCCTTTCCGTGGCTGCCTTTCTGCCGCATCAGGATCACCGTCCTTTCGGGACGTCCGGGCTGAATGATACGCACGGAAAGGCCAGCGCGCGGAGTAAAGAGGCCCTTGATGGGATTCTTCACGAGCATCTTTCCCTGCACGATTTCGTTCAGCGTCAGCAAGGCCTTGCGCCAGGATGGCCTCGGCCCGCCAAGGAGAGCTAGCCACTGCTTCTTTGTCGGTAGGTTTTCTTCGTCACTGTCCAGATCATACGCGAGGGTCGGCGGGTCGTATGAGCGACTGTGCTTGACAGCTGGGAGCAGATGGTCGCCTTGAGAGGACAAAACCGGCAATGGTGACCCCGCAGAGTACAGGTACTCCAGGGTTGGGACTCGGCTTTCGTCACCGCCATACTGCTGCTGCAGGATTGCCTGAACATGCGGTTGATGAATGTTATCCAGTATCTGTTTCACAGGTTCGTTGGCCACATTGGTATGTTGCGCCGCCACGGGGCCGTGCAAGACACAGATCCGCCCGACGTCTTGGCCGATGACAGCCTCTAGTCTCTCAGACTGCCACAGTGAATCTTTTTTGAACCAGTACTCGAATGACTCGTCCAGCGCCACGATGAACGGAAGAGGCTTCCGCCCGGGCTTCTTGTACAAGTTCACCAGGTGGTCCTCGTCCTCGCAGACCATGACATCTTCCAGAGCTGCCGGATAGGCCTGCAGGAAGTCGCTCAGCAATGCGTGGGGCCGGTCCAGCTGCGAGGCGGACTGGAAAATAGCACGTGGCCGAGGTTGACGCGCACTCATGCGGTTTTCGACGCAACGGATAAAGTCCGCCATAAAAGACCGGTACGAGGGGTCAATCCAAGCCTGTTGGTCCTGGAGGTAAAGCAGCTCGACTGCCCTCGTGAGCACCCCCGCGTAAGTCATCTCTGAAATGTCCACGGGAATCCCCTTCTCGTCGACCCCAAACCAGACTTTTTGAAAATCGGCATTCAGACGCTTTATTAACGAGTGCTTGCGCTTGTGCAACTCCTCGACCTGCTGCGCAGCGGGGAGAGCAAACACCTCCTTATCGAGCTGCGCCCATAGCAGAACCCCGCGCGTCGCAAGCTTATGGATCGGCTCGCCCATTTCGGACTTCACCGTAATGATTCCTCCTGTGGCTTTCTGGTATGTGCCCTCCCAGTGCGAATCTGGCACGCCGGGGGTATCGACAATTGCCTGCTTCACTGCGGGACTAGTCGGCGCCTCCTTAGCCGTCATGACGCGACTGCCAACGAGAACACCGTCAAAGGGCATAGCCGCGTATCCGAAGGCCGTGGACCACGAACCCGTGAGATACGGAAGGATATCCTTGCTCTCTCCAAAGCCACTCCCGGCAACAAGGATTATGTTTGGGTATCCTCTAATCGCTCCGTACCGGTCAAGGATGGGCTCGTGAAAGTCTTCGTACGAGTGATGCCCGCCCGCACGTCCTCCGGTCCATTGCAGGATAATTGGAAACTCGGGATTTGATTCGGCAATGCGCAGCACATTATCAATTGCCTCCTTGGAGCCAGGCTTAAAGGAGATGTGGCTCAGTCCGATGTCGCGGATATACTCGGTTGCAATATCCGGGGAGGGCACGCCGGCGCCGATCGTCAGCCCTGTAATAGGAAGACCCTCTTGCCGGAGTTCTGCGAGGAGCGGAATCTGCCAGCCCATTGCGCGCGGGTTCGCGTAGATCAGGTTGACGGTAATGCCACGGCCGGCGGGAATGAGGTTGACGAGCCTAGCGAGGGCTGAGCGCATGCCTGCGGCATTGTGATAGCCGCCGCCAGCAATCTCGATGTGGTAATTTGCGTTCATGACGGAAGCGACAAAGTCCGGCGAGACCGTGGTGGGGGTCATGCCGGCGACCATGACGGGTGGAAGACCCAGAATGCGTGAAAACTTAGTATCAACGAGAACCTCATCCCCAACGTGGACGAGCCGCGGGGAGAATTCCTGCTCCCAGCTGGTGTTGTAAACCACAGGGCGGCGCCGACTCACCAGTTCGGACATGTAGCCGAGAGTCTTGCTAGGACCGGCGAGGGAGGTGGTCAGTATCACGCGTGCGGCGGTGCCTGCCTTTGCAGAGGCCAAAAGCGCCCCAATTCCCGTTTCCCGTCCGGGGCCAAAATCGAGGAAGTGAGTGGCGGACGGGAACCGGGTGGCTCGCTCCCAGTCGACAATGCCGCAGACAACCATGTGCACGAGCTCGGGGATGAGATTGTCGTATTCACGGAGGTCGGCCCCGTTGTCTGTACGGAGGACCGGGAAGAGGAGACTGTTTCCAGGCACGTGGATGGAGCGGAGATCCTGCAGGATTTGGACCTCAGCTTCCTCTAGGAGATTGGTGTGGAAGGGAACCGAGATCGGGAGGAAGCGTGCGGTGATCAGCGCCGGTCGTTGGCTGAATGGCACACGGGCTGTATTGGTGGAAGAGAAGTTTGAATTATTGGAGGCCGCGCGCAGTTTGTTGGCAAAGGCGTAGAGCGAGAGGGGATTGCCAGCTACCACGAACTGTTGCCGACCATTGATGAGGGCGAGAGAGCCCTGGTGTGCAGCGGGGAGATGTCGGTTGTGCTCGGCGAGATACTTGTCTAAGGCCTCGCGCGAGGCGCCCTTGACGCTGAGCATCGGGCTCAGGCGCTCGGACTGATCCACCAGTGCCGGGGGTATAGAGTTGGATGGGTAGCACTGTTGCGAACGACAGCCGATCCAGAACAGCACCTGCAGGGCAGTGTTTGCGGCGTCAAAAAAGGTAGGCCACGAGACGGCGGTAGCCAGCAGCGCAGCGACGACAATGCCCTGAGAGTGGCCGGCAGCACTGCTGATATGCCGGGCAAACTCGCCGGGAGTCTTGTTGAGGATCTTGCAGGTGATGGCATAGTTGAGCAACTGCACAAGCCCAATCAAAGGTTGACTAACAGGAGCAGAGAGGAGATAGTCTGCAGACGGGCGCAACTCTGGGTTTTCTAGCCAGCCGATGACATCCAGGCCATGAGGGTACATGTCCCTGGCGCGAACATCCGACGCAAGCCCCTTGAGCTGTTTGCCCAGGGTATACAGAGGCTCGGCTAGCTGTCCGGCATATGTGTCAAAGAGATGTTGTAGTTCACTGAAGTAGTTCTCCACCCCTTGACCGTTGAAGACAGTCACAAGGTTAGCCCGACGGCAGAGGGCATCCGAGAGCAAACCGCTGGCCCACTTCGGGGATACGAACTGCGTCACACTGATGGCCTGGTAATAGGTCTGGATGATGTGGAACTTTTCCTCGGACTCGAGACTCAGCGGCGCCAGGACGGTGTGGATATCTTCATCCTGGCAGAGATGTTTGTTGAAAACTCGCACGAACTTCTTGAGTATCTCCTGGGTGCCGTCCTCGTGTACCACCTGACCACCGTTGTCGAGGATCTCGCGCATGGAACGGGTCACGGTCTGAAGTTTCTCAACAAGAGAGGCACTGTCACTGGGCTGAGTCCGGAGATCGTCTAAAATGGCTGTAAACCTGTCGTTGAACACGGAAGCCTTTTTGATGGAGGCCTCGGAGCGGAGGAATGCTATCTCGATGTCCTCATTGCGGTAGGACAAGGGAGGTGGGGATCCCATAGGATACTCCGTCATGGGGGTACCAAAGTCCTCCATCAATGGGGGTGAGAAGAGATCTTCGGACGATGCAGACGAGCTGCCGCCCGCCATGACCGGACTGGACTTCATTTTGGAAGCCAGATCAATGGCGGGATAAGGATGGTGGAACATATTCCACAACGAAATGAAATGAAAACAGGAGAAAGAAAGGAAACGATCAGAGCTGGAGAAAAGAATGAATGGTCATGCACAGAAGAAAGTGAATGAGGAGTGAGTGAGGTGAGTGAAGATGCTGGCACTGCGCAGCTCAATCCCGCGCCTACAGGACTTGGAAGAAAAGCCAGGCCTACTTGCTGGGATGATATACAGGGGGGTTCAGCGGACAGACACAATTCTCGCTCGGGAAGGGAGCCAAGCTGAGTAAATCCTGTTCGCGACATTGACCGTGTCTAGCCAGAGCCACGAGGCTGTGGAAGCTGTTGGAACCGTCAGTTGAGCCCTGCTTCGTGGCGTCAAGCGTGAGTCCAGCCCTACATTGCCAGACATGAATCCATATCCATCTCCCGCATACGAACCGTATCCATACTCGAGAATGGTATCAGTCCTAGCGGTAAATACTGTCCATACCACCATACCACCCATACTAGTTCCATTTCTAGCGGTCATTACCCATGGCCGCTGATCAGGGCTAGATCCTGCATGTAACTCTGGGGCTAGAATCTGACACATGGCTTATCCTTAGCCCCCTTGGCCCTTGGCAGCTGAGTCTGATGAGAGCTGGGATTACGGCCTATCCAACCGATACGCACACGGCCCTAAGCCCCCGGGTAAATTTCCCGGCCTTGCGGGTACTTCCTGGCGATCCCTGTCAATTGCCGGCCGAGTCTAATGTAATGACGCTGTCTTGGCTGAGGAACGGAAATTCTCCGTCCTGCATCTACTCCGGAGTAGGGTAGGATTAGCGAGAAGACCTGCTTTAGCGAAAAATGCTGGAGTAGGATTGAGCAACGACAGGTCCCGCTCTCAGAGCTCTTTCTGCTTCTTAATTGTTTTCCCTTGCAATTGACAACTCTGCAAGCCGTCCAGAGCGACTATGGCTCTCCCCTCCACAATCGAGACTCCTCTGCTCAGCACCGTCTGGGAGGCAATCACCCTCAGCCGCGTGTTGACCGGTACAGCTGTTTTCTTCCTCCTCCTTAACAGAAAGGGTCTCCCCGGTGTCTGGCACGTAAGTCGCCACTGCTCGCAGTGATTCAAGTAAAACTATACTGACAGAGTTTAGTACCGCCTCTTCAAAACTCTCTTCGTCGAACTCCTCTGGAACCGCTCGAGATCTCCAGCACCATTACTCGACACCCAAGGTCGCCCACGTCTTTTCAGCTACCTAGTGACAAAATGCAGCAACCCGGTCATCGAATGCGACTACAACCTGCACAAGTCCAATAGCACTTTCTTCTCGGACCTGGACATCAACCGCACGCAGTTGATGATGGCGCATTTCAAGCATGTGCTTTCGAGCAGTTCCATGCCCGTGTCATCCGAAAAAAACCGGCAGAAACCGCTTATGATGGCTCTTGGCGGCGTCTCTTGCTTGTTTCATCGCGAGATTAAGCCGTTGGCCAGGTATGAGATTTGGAGCCGCGTTGCGGCTTGGGATGAGAAGTGGGTTTATGTGGTTAGTTATTTTGTGAAGCCCGGGGTGGTGTCTCGGGATGCTGCTGCCAGTGCCAGTGATCGTGATCCCAAGGTAGATGCGAAGGCTGTCTTGGCGTCTTGTATGGCGAGGTATGTGTTCAAGGAGGGGAGGATTACTGTCAAGCCTCAGACGGTTCTGGGCAGGTGTGGGTTGTTGCCTTTGCGGCGGGATGAGCAGGGCAGTGGTAAAGAGGGGGAAAAGACAGGGAAGGTAACTGATAGCAATGGCGGTGGCAGTGGCTGGGGCGAAGAGCGGTTTGAGGAAGAGAGACTGAAGGGGTTGGAAATTGCAGCCAAGTTCTCGGGGCTGGAGGTACTGCCTTTGATGACTGGCTTTGGCGAGGCAGGGGTGTTGGGGAGGTATGCTGATTTCTAGCAGGCCTGTCCAGGTAGAATTGGTGGATGTGGTGTGTAGACATAAACAGATGCTATAGAAGCCTATTACAGTACTGATTATAGACGAAATACGTTCTGCCCTTCACCGAACACAGCATCCAACCCATAGCCTAAGATGAGAAGAGACCTCCAAGTGCACTCAACTTCAACTTTGCAGTCCAATCTACGGCACCCTAATTAGATACCCTACTCCCTAACCCTCTCATAATCCCCCGTGTGGATCGTCTCCAACGCAGAAATCTCCACCGTCTCAATATCCCACAGCCCCTACCACGTGCATCATATTAGCCCCCACCCACGAACCCAAGCTAACATCTTCTGTCCAGGCGCGCACTAACCTTGGCCGTATTCTCATGGGCACGAATCGCCTGCAATACGCTCCCCTCGCTAGCCGCCTGCACCGCAAAGCACGCCCCCAAGGTTCCTGCCCGGGGCGAACCCGCATCTGCGTCCGCCATCATGTCGCCCGCGAACGTCAGGATGACGTCTTGCTCCTTGAACTTGATGGTCTCACGCGCCGGGGCGAGATCAGCTTCTTTGACACCTTTCTTGTTAAAAATGACGACGAAGCTAGAGGCACATTATTTGTCAGCATAGCGTAGAGACAAGCAGGAAAGAAGTACGCTGCGGTGCATCCTTACAATTCATGGAGCGGAGACTCCACAGTAGCGAGGAATCGACGGCAGGGGCCAAGGCCAACACCAAGACCAATCCCAGTGCCAGTGCCAGGACGAGTGGCAACCAAGGCGGATTTCTGGCGCAGGGAGCGAGCAAGCAACGTGGCGGTTCGGTTGAGCATTGTGACTGGGGGGGTATGTGCTGTGCTGCGTGCGGTTGCTCAGTTGCTATAGTTGCGTCTTACTGGCTGGTGGGCTGTGGTCTGCGCACACCGGAGTGGATTTATATAGATTACGGGGGCGAGAGGTGAAGTGAGACTGGTGAGATTAATGGCCGCTTGCAATTAACTTGTTCTTGTGGTTGTTGAGGTTGATGTGAGGTGATCTCGATGTAGGGCTTGGCCTGTATGTATTATGGGAGATACAGCGGGTGTACGTACAGTGGGTATGGTATGTAAGCATGTATTGTATGTAAGTATGTGTCGTATGTAAGTATGTACGGTACAAGTGGATCTGCCATGCGATCAATTTCTGGGAAATAAATTCCGAAATTAATCCAAAACAGATCAAAAATAAATAAATAGAGAAAGATCAAGATGAGGATCAAACGGCCCCCAACAGCAAGACTCGCTTTCTCCAATGATTTGCCAACGGTAGCTCGTATGGAGTAGCATGCGATGCATGCTCAGCTTGTCAGCGACTACACAACTTCCCACGAGCGTATGCTCGGTTTGCCAGCTGGAAGCGCCTTGTCTTGTCTAGTCTCGATGAAGACTTGGCTATAAGAGTTATACTGATGCGTCTTGGACGTCATTCTGTGTAGTTTGCCAGGTCTTCAGCTGCTCGCCTTCGCGATCGCTCTTAGATTCCTGCCGTCAACATGTCTACCTTTCCTTCCGAGCCTCGTGGCAATATTGGTATGTCTCTGTACTCGCGCAATACACGCATGCTAACAGTGGCCAGAATGGGAGAAAGTCGGCGTCTCTTTCCTGGATGGTAAAGCCATCTCATTTGCCTCCGTATCTATCTCTCCATGCTAACACGACCACAGTAAACGGCCATGTCGAATGCGACTACAACCACCAGACCGGAACCTGGTCCGACCCTGTCTTCGTACAGGACCACTACCTCAAAGTCCACGGTCTCGCCCCGGGTCTGAACTACGGCCAGCAAGTCTTTGAGGGGATGAAGGGTATGTCAAGAATCTCAGTTTATATATATAATTTCTGACATTTGATCAAGCCTACCGCGACCCCACGGGCCAAATCCAAATCTTCCGTCCAACCGAGCACGCCCTGCGGATGCAGCGCTCCTGCAACGCCGTCTCCATCCCGGCCATCCCAGAAGATCTCTTCTGGACCGCCGTTAACCTCTCCGTTGCCCGCAACAGTGAGTTTGTACCACCGCACTCTTCCGAAGCGGCTATGTATATCCGTCCCCTGGCCTTTGGCTCTGGCGGGTGGATGCCCGTTGCTGCGGGGCCGGCGTATAAATTCGCTGTCTACGCATTGCCCTTTTGCGCGTATCATGGCACGTTACCGGTTGACGCGGTGGTGTTGGAGGAGTTGGATCGCGCGGCGCCGAGGGGGGTCGGAAATGTCAAGGTTGGTGGGAACTATGCGCCGGTGCTGAAGTGGAGTGACCAGGCGAGGAAGGAGGGGTTTGGGATTACGTTGCATCTGGATAGTAAGACCCGGACGGAGATTGATGAGTTTAGTACCAGTGGGTTTGTGGGGATTAAGTATACGGGTCAGGGAGAGGGGTATACGCTCGTTGTGCCGAATAGTCAGAGTGTTATTAAGAGTGTGACGAGTACCAGTGTTGTCGAGGTGGCGAGGTCTTTGGGGTGGAGGGTGGAGGTGCGGCCGGTGAGTTGTCTGCTTGAGTTCTTTATCATTCTGAATATTGGGGCTGATTGCGGACAGATTCCGTATGACGAGCTGGAATTCTTCGATGAGGTTCTTGCTGTTGGGACGGCGGCGATGATCACCTCGATCCGCTCGATCAAACACCGTTCAAAGGATCAGGTGTTCAGGTTCAAGACGAGCGATGAGGCTGGTAGTGCGTGCGAGAAATTGTCGACGCACTTGAAGGCTATCCAGAAGGGCGACAAGGAGGATTCATTTGGCTGGTTGAAGAGGGTTGAGGAGGTGCTCTAAGGTGTAGTAATCAAAACATGCTATATAGTCAATTACCAGTTGGTATAAACAAACTCCTCTACCTGATAGCCCTTAAATCTCTATGGTATAGCTGTAGCAAGGATAGAATGGACAAGTTGAGAATAGTCTAAACAGCTAGCATTGGTTGTACTAGATCAAACCCTGAACATTTTGAAACGGCCAACTAGAAAGATAGATAGAACCCCCCTCCATTGACTAAACCAAGTAACAGACAAACTCTCACGGCCGAACCTCATTCCCCTGATTATCGTACCAAGTCCTCTGGTCGCCATGATAGTGAGGAGCCGGAGCAGATCCCCTCTCCTGCGCATCCATCAAATCGACCCCCATACTACCATGCTTCCTCCTCCTCCTCCGGTCCTTCTTTGCCTCCTTCTCCGCAATCTTCGCCTCCTTCTTCTCCCTCTTCCTCGCCTTCTTCTCCTTCCGGCTCACCCGCGGAAACTCACTATCCGGCCCCGCCAGCACCCGCCCCGGATGCGCAACATTCAACACCGCAATCGCCAGAAACATCGGCGCCGCATCCCACACATACTCGAACCACTCGTTGCGCAACGCCGGGTTGTCGATGTTCGTCCCGTCCGCGTACTGCGCCAGCCGGAACACGATCCGCACCGTGATCAGGAACAGCGACGCGTAGATCGCGTAGAACAGCCACCGCCACGGCATCGAGCCCCGGTTCACTTTCTCCATGTCCAGTGTTCCTACGGCTTCCATGTGGGCCATTTTTCGTTGCAGGTGGATGAACAGGCCCGTGAAGATTAGGATGAAGAGTTCCTGTACCCCGATCCCGCCCATGTAGATGTGCACGCCGCGCATGATTGTTTCCTGGGACGCTTCCGTGTCGGTTGTGAAACCCGCGCCGACGAGCTGGATGATGAATGCGAGGATCTCCAGCCACACGAAGATGTGGCCGAAGCGCTTGGCGCCGATCCCGCAGAGGCGCCCGCTAGGTAGGAAGAAGTAGATCAGACGGCCGAGTGTCATGTAGAGGAAGGCATTAACCCAGATCGGGGCGAGGAGGAAGAAGATGGTGAATGGGGTGTTGTAGGCGTCGCTGCTTTGGTGCTTTGTGAAGAGCGAGCGCATGATGAAGGCGAGGAGTTCCCACAGGGAGCCCATGAGTACCACCCAAGCGTAGCGCTGGTTGGTTAGCTTTGTGGTCTATTACTGTGGGGTAGATGGCTTACCTTTTTGAACATGAATGCCTGTACTATATGGGTGAGTGTGGTGATGCCGAAGAGGACTGCGAACAAGACCGCTGGGGCGAAGGCGGCCTCGTACATGTGGATGTTCCCGCATCCGCCCGGTGGCACGTAGCCATTGTCTTTTGGAGGGATGGGGAGACAGGTTGGAGTGGTGGTCTCCGTGGGCGAAGTGGTGGTGGTACTCATGGTGTCTGGTGCTTGATCTGTCTCTGAACGGGCTGGGCAGAATGAGAAACGAAAGACGCTATATAACCTGCCGAAGCATTTCAGGCAGACA